>NW_027498462.1:0-121298 GCF_021521415.1 Bidens hawaiensis | reverse complement strand
AGCATTTGGATCGAGCCTTACAAGAAACTGATGAGTTGAGGAAGAAGATTGATGCTGATGGAAAGAAGAAAAAAAAATGGGAGACAAACTTCTTCGCAAATGCAATAAGCTCACTAAAGTTGTGAGGAAGTTTATAAAAGATTGAGAAGAGGATGGCATGAGAAGAAAAAGTCTATGTGCATAAAATAGTTTGTATGATATGTGTATGATATGTACCATATGTAATAAGGATAGGATCTTAGATATCGTTTTAAAACGATATATAAAGTATGTTGTAAATTAAAATACATATCATTTATGATATGTATATGAATGTGAAATAAATAAAACTTGTATAATAAGAAAAGAAATGTGTTAAATTTCAGATCAAAAGAATATAAAAGATAAAAAGATTTAAAAGAGAATGTCTAGATAAAGCGATAACCGTGAGGTTTCCCGAAAGGAAGTCGAGAAACGAGAAGCTAAAGGGAAAGGTCCCGAGAAAGAAAGAACGAGAGGATCCGATTCCCGAAAAATACATGAATCAAATACAACAAATGATCGATAAGGCTGTTAGAGAAGCATCTGAAAATAGATCCCAAACAAAACATTCTCATTCTGAAAATCCTTCTCGAAAGTCTGTTTCGAAACCTCGATCAAGACCTTCCCGCATGGACGAAAGCATGCACGAATCAAATGCCGATGGAGGCGTAAGACAAGAATTTAAGAAACTGAAAATCGGGGGATGCTCATTCAAAGATTTTAAATATTACGGGCCGAAGGAACTTTATGGTGACAAAGGAGCCATTGGGACCGTAAGATGGCTCGAAGAGATGGAAGCAATTGTAATTACAAGCAAATGCTCGGAAGAAGAGAAAATACAATACTCCGCCCTGATGTGCAAAGGCGAAGTACTTGAGTGGTGGAACACGTTAATGATGAGTAGAGGAAGGGAAATAATGTATAAACTGGCATGGAATGAGTTCAAGGAATTAGTGATGTCAAAGTTCTGTCCGATGCACGAGACAGATCAAATTCAAACAAAGTTCTTGACTCACAAGGTTATCGGAACAAACCTTCGTGAGTATAACACAAAATTTCACAAGTATTGTCGCTTGGTACCTCAACTGGTAACCCCCCGAATCAAGTAAAGTCACTCGTTACATTTGGGGATTGCCACGAGAAATTCGTGACATGGTAAGATCGCACTTGCCACAAACCGCCGACTCCGTGATGGAGTTAGCTGGATATCTGATGGGCGGAATGATCCGCAATAAGGAGGATGTACCAGCACATGACTCGAGAAAAGGTGGAGATACCCGCTTCAAGGGTAAAGGGGTTGACCAACGAAGGTCTAGCTCCAGTCTCGGCGTCCCTCAATGCAAAATTTGCAAGAAGTATCATCGAGGTAGATGCAACTTTGCTTCCCGAGTCTGTGAATCGTGTAATAGACCTGGCCATACCACGGCCGATTGCTGGAAGAAGAAGATGACCTGTTATAACTGCAAGGAGATGGGGCATCTTAGCTTCGAGTGTCCCAAAAATAAACCCGCGACTGGTGGTGCGGGTGGTAGCGGTCAGAAGAACGGGCCCAAGAAGGGCAATGCAAGAGTCTTTGTTCTTGATACGAAGAAAGCGGCTGACATGCCGGAAACTATCACCGGCACGTTTCTTGTTAACAATGCTTATGCTAGAGTCTTGTTTGATTCAAGAGCCAATTTAAGTTTTGTAGTCTATTAAACGAACCTTTAATCAAACTTAATAAAACTCTAAGCGTCGAGACCGCTAGTGGTGAAATTGTTAAAATCTCTGAAGCATTAGAAAACGGAAAAATCCTATTAGCCGGTTACGTTTTACCTAATCAATTGTTGCCCATGACTCTTGCTGGTTTTGATGTTGTATTGGGTATGGATTGGTTATCCGACAACCATGCCCGTATCCTTTTCAATAGCAAGACTATTGAACACCAATCCCCGGACAAACGTACCATACGAATCGAAGGGGATAAAGACGCTAGCCAAGTTAGCCTAATCTCAATGTTAAGGGCTAACAAATGTTTAAATCAAGGATGATTAGCATTCATGGCCTACATCACCGAAGAATCAAAACCTAAAGCACTTCAAGACGTTCCCATTGTTTCCGAGTATGCCGATGTCTTTCCCGATGAACTCCCCGGCATTCCACCTGATCGTGAAGTAGAGTTTAGAATTGATCTTATTCTTGGAACTGCTCCGATCGCTAAAGCTCCTTATCGCCTCGCGCTAACCGAGATGAAGGAATTGAAGAAACAGCTTGACGAACTACTCGAGAAAGGCTTTATTCGACCAAGTTCATCACCATGGGGAGCACCGATATTATTCGTCAAGAAGAAAGATGGATCTATGCAGATGTGCATCGATTACCGAGCTCTCAACAAAGTTACCATCAAGAACTGTTATCCACTTCCGCGTATCGATAACCTATTCGACCAATTGCAAGGTGCTAGCTACTTTTCCAAGATCAATCTTCGTTCCGGCTATCACCAACTTAAGGTTCAATCCGAATACATTCCTAAAACCGCCTTCCGAACAAGGTATGGCCATTATGAGTTCACCGTTATGCCATTCGGACTCACTAATGCGCCAGCCGCGTTTATGGATATGATGAACCGTATCTGCAAGCCTTACTTGGATAAATTTGTTATCGTCTTCATCGACGACATACTAATTTACTCTAAGTCTAAGGACGATCTTGAAAATCATCTTCGAACCTTACTTGAAATTCTTAGGACCGAGAGGTTGTACGCTAAGTTCTCAAAATGCGAGTTCTGGTTGCACGAAGTGCAATTTCTTGGTCATCTCATTAATGTCAACGGAATTCAAGTAGATCCCGCTAAGATTGAAGACATTTCAAAGTGGGAGGTTCCAAAGTCGCCAACCGAGATCCGAAGTTTCTTGGGATTGGCCGGCTATTATCGAAGGTTCATCGAAATTTTTTTCCGAATCGCTATTCCCTTAACCTCTCTAACTCGTAAAAACATTAACTATTAATGGGGAACAAAGCAACAAGAGGCGTTTGATATACTTAAACAAAAGCTTACCCAAACTCCTATATTGGCTTTTCTAGAAGGTATCAAAGACTTCATTGCCTTTTGTGATGCATCACATTCCGGCTTGGGATGTGTATTGATGCAACGCAAGAAAGCTATAGCTTACGCCTCTCGACAACTTAAAGTGCATGAAAAGAACTACACAACTCATGATCTAGAGTTAGGCGCCATAATCTTTGCACTTAAGATATGGAGGCACTATCTCTATGGAGTAAGATTTGTCGTGTACACCGATCACAAGAGTTTAAAACACATATTCGATCAAAAAGAACTTAATATGCGCCAACGACGCTGGATGGAAACACTAAAGATTATGACAGCGAAATTGTCTATCATGAAGGTAAAGCCAACGTGGTGGCCGACGCCTTAAGTCGTAAAGAGCACGAAAAGCCAAAAAGAGTCCGAGCGTTAAGACTAGAACTTCAAATTGATCTTATCTACCAAATCAAATCCGCACAAACTCAAGCGATTAACGAAAATCAAATCTCCGATGAGAAACGAAACGGCACCATTGACTCGTTGGTCAAAGGTGACGATGGTATCCTTAGACTCGAAAATAGAATTTGGGTACCAATCATTGGAGGATTGCGCGAGAAAATCTTAAACGAAGCCCATAAGTCCAAATATACGATGTATCCCGGAAGCGACAAAATGTATCAAAATCTTAAAGCAAATTATTGGTGGAACGGAATGAAGAAGGATGTTGCTACGCATGTGGCGAAATGTCTCACTTGTTTAAAAGTCAAGGCCGAACAACAAAGGCCTTCGGGATTGCTTCAACAACCCGAACTTCCCTTATGGAAGTGGGAGTTAATTACTATGGATTTTATTACCAAACTCCCGAAAACGACTCGACAACATAATGCTATATGGGTGATTGTGGACCGTCTAACTAAGTCCGCACACTTTATTCCTATTAATGAGTCGTACTCAATGGATAGATTAGCGCGTATTTATGTAAACCATATTGTTGATTTGCATGGAGTACCGTTATCTATAATTTCTGATCGAGATAGCCGTTTTACATCTCACTTTTGGAAAAGCTTCCAACAAGCACTCGACACAAAGCTAAACCTTAGCACCGCCTATCATCCACAAACCGATGGGAAAAGCGAAAGGACTATTCAAAAGTTGGAAAATATGCTCCGCGCATGTGTGATAGACTTAGGTGGAAGTTGGGACGACCACTTACCCCTAATGGAATTCTCATATAATAATAGTTATCACACGAGCATTCAAACCGCACCGTTCGAGGCGTTATATGGACGAAAATGTAGGACGCCCGTGTGCTGGTCTGAAACCGGAGATAATCAATTATCTGGACCCGAGATAGTCCAAGAAACTACCGACAAGGTTCTTCAAATTCGTGAACGACTTAAGATGGCACGTGATCGCCAAAAGAGTTACGCCGATGTCCGTCGTAAGCCGTTAGAGTTTAATGTCGGTGACAAAGTTCTTTTGAAAGTCTCGCCATGGAAAGGCGTAGTCCGATTCGGCAAGAAAGGCAAACTAAGTCCTCGATTCGTTGGACCCTTCGAGGTACTCGAATGAATTGGTACCGTCGCATACCGATTGCGACTACCTGAGGAAATGCAAGGGATACACGATGTATTCCATGTTTCGAATCTACGTAAGTGTTTAGCCGACGAATATCTTTCGATGCCACTAAAAGATGTAGAAATTAACGAGAGTTTAAAATTCATTGAAAGATCAATTCAAATTGAAGATTCGAAAATCAAGAAACTTAAAAGAAGAACATTGAAGATCGTGAAAGTAAAATGGGATTCCCGACGAGGACCCGAGTATACTTGGGAACTCGAGTCCGAAATGAGAAAGAAATACCCTCACTTATTCTCGTAAGCAATCTCGAGGACGAGATTTACTTCAAGGTGGGGAGGATGTAACATCACGTAAAATTCGGGCCAAAAATATCAATTTTCAAAAGTCAAGGGACCAATTCTGCCAATTTCTAAACTCCAGGGACAAACTGAAATTTCTGTTTTCTTGACCGAACGCGCCTGCTGCCACGTGTCACCACGTGTTGACACATGTGGCGGCGCCTGCCACGTGTCAACATGTGGCTGGTCTATGGTCTGACACAGCAGACCTATATCGCGCTACGCGATAGGCCTGCCAAGTGACCTATCACGTAGCGCGATGGGGTCCGATTTCAGCCTATAAATAGGCAGCACCGGTTTTGATTCATTCACACCAAGAGTGTTGATCAAGAGTGTTGGTGTCTCGAAAAGCGAGCCAAGGGTTGATCAAGCGAGTATTGATAAGAAAGATAGAGTCGAAGTACTGCCCGAGTGTGAAGGGTATTCCTAAGCCGATAAAGGTAGGCATAATGGCCAACCTAAACAATAATAAAATATTAAAAGGGCTTAATACCCTAAGTCGAAGTTATTCTCAATAATCAAATAAAGATATAACAAAGAAAATAAAGAAAAGAAAAGATATAATATATATGAATAGATATATATAAGATTATTCTTTGTTATGAAATATATTATTTAAGTATAATGAGTATACTTAAATAATAAAAGAATATGTTTCTTAAAGAAGAAGAAACGTCGGGTTTTATAAATAAACTAAAGGTTTATAAGAATTACTTTTCAACTAAAGGTTTTAAAGTAAAAATAAATAATGAACTAAAGGTTCATCGAGATAAATAAGACTAAAGGTCTTAAGCCGGATCGTGTATCCGACTAATGAATGTTATACTCGTACTATATGTACGAGATAGCGAAGGAAGATTAACGGACGGTGTTGGAAGCCGATACAATTGAAAAGGTGAATACGCCCCACTTTTACAAACTTGTTTTAAACAAACAAACGTGTTACGTGTAAAACTTTATATGAGGCTACGTGTCTCTAAAAACATTGTAAATAAGAGTATAAGCCAGCCCTCAGGCTATGGTATACGTTTGTCTGGATCCTTACATATGTGGAACGCGGTGGGCACATCACACCACGCTTGGTCACGACCTCCAGCCACGATGGGCCGGACCTAAGTTACGTCTGAGTGAGGAATGACCATGTGTATATTTATGGTACCTAAGATATGTCATAAACACTGCTGTGTTTCGCTGAGGTGACCTAGTGCAGGGGCTCGAATTTATGATGATGGTTTAACTTAATTATTCCTAAGCCAAGATGGGCCGAGGCTTACGTGGTCTCGAGGGATGATTAAGTAAAAGAAAATATTTTAGCGTCAGCATATTCACCAACATTCGTTGCTGACGTATTTTATTTACATTTTGCAGGTAATCATGATTAGAGCTTGAAGGATGAAGAAGCTCAAGTATTCGATGGCTCGGATAGTTTTTAAGTAAATATTAAAACATGGTGGTTTTGTAAACTTAAACAAGTAAAACAAATCGAGACTTTCGTCTCGTACTTTGTAATGTAAATATTTATATTATCGATCCTTATGTTTTTATAAGAGTTCCGCTAATAACCATAACTCTAATTTATTTACAAATATGGTACCAACTATGGTTCACACTCCTAGGCCTAGATTGGGGTGTGACATAAAATGTTTGCTTTAACATTATCAAACAAAATCATGAGCGGCAACAGGCATGACTCGTATTACTTCTTTTATGAAACTTGGGAAAATAACACATCGAAAGTTACCTTAAGCTTATCTTGATCACCCCAACTGATCCCCTATTTGTTTATGCGTCTGGGTTTCACCTCCTCCTAAGAACATGCGATTTCATATAAAAGTGGTTCAGTCTACTACACACATATGAGAATAACTACAAGTTTTCAACTCTTTTTTTGTTCATTAATGAAATTAATTTTTTTGGGTTTAGTCTTTTTAAGTTGAGGTTATTACACGGATCATTCAACCACATCAACATGTTTCAAGATGTTTTATATCAAAATTACTCAAATAAGAACCAAGGTACCAGTATCTTTCTGTTATTGCAAATTGTCCTCAAAACTCAAAAATGATGATCATCATGGTAACTAAAATAAGGAAACGTAAGAAAATAATCTTGAAAGTGAGAGATGGTATTACCCTCTCTATATACGTTGCTGATCAAAGTTGCTTCATTCCCTATATTCATATTGCCTTCACATTCATTGCCTCATCAAACTTGCAGTAACCTGTTAAGAGTAATCAAAAACAAACAACCGTCATAAAAACAAATGCAAGCATAATTGGGTCAAATAATCAATTGCCACCAAAGTGTACAGATTCTCAATGTTAACTTCCTGCACCAATCGACCAAATAAACTATATCGATACAACTTACTCAACTAATTTTGAATTATGCTAATTGAACCCACAAAACATTAAGTCTCGCAACAATCAAACCCTAATTGAAACCCCGATTATGAAAAAAAAACTCAGAAAATCTGAAGATTACAGTTAAAACTGCAAATTCTTCTTCACTTTCTCTACTAAATTACCATGATCATATAAGATTACATTCAAGGTTAGAAGAAATAGTTATGGTGATATACTCATTCTCATTCCACCCTACTATCAAACACAAACCCTTAAACAGTAGCCCCAAATCCAATTAGCGTGTTATTGAGTAAATGTGTGAAATTTAAAAAAAAATGAAATGAGAATTTACCTACTAAACATATCACTGATGTTTTTGTTAACTTGGCAAAGGAGAAGGCTTTTTTCATGTACCTGGATCAAATACAAATATAAAAAAATTTAAAAATAAACAAAGTTCAAGTTCTTATATATATATGTCTCATTTGACCAGTTTCACACATAATTCATAATAGAGAAACACATGCATATAGGTCTGTTTCATTACATTTATGTTCTTATTTCATGCATAAAGAAAACATAATGGGGCAAAAGCAAAGTAATGTACATACTAAATTCCAAAGAGGCACAAAAGTTATTGAAACCCAATACAGGGGTATACCAGACTAACGACGGAGCCACACACATCATCATCGAAGCGGCCGGGAATCTGCTGGTAACAACATGCGAAAACCCCTCTCCCTATTTCTCTATTGTTGTGGCTGTTTTAAGTCATTGACATGACATGCATAACCGTAACCGCCAACAACAGTTCCATGCCCCAACACGGATAAACCGACAACGACGATGGTTCACACCCCCCACCAGACCACTGCAACACCACACCCACCACCACCTAGGGTTCTGAAATCGAACCCGGCAACAGTAGGTAATGACCGACGATCGGCAAGGGGTGAACCGATTGCTACAGGCTCTGGTGGATTTGGACAAAGGAGATAACTTGGAGATCGTTATCGCATCGGAAGAGAGAGAGAGAGAGAGAAGATAGAAGATGAAAATGAGATGAGATGATTGTGTGACGGTGTACGTAGCAAATATGAGAGAGAGTGGGAGGTCTTTTTGTTGCGGTGATGGTGAAACCAAACGGAGACACGTGGGTTAAAGGTGTGATGGAGAAGCGGTCACTTACACGTGGAGTTAAATACAACTTTAACAGCATCATGTACAACTCTTTATGCACCATGTCCCATGAAAATGTAAATATATAAATAAATATGATGCAAAACTACTAGTTTATCTGTTTCCAATAATCATTTAATTCGCTAAGAGTTATTATATGATCAAGAACTTTTGAAATTAGAGTTTCAAAGTTTATTTAATTTAGCTAGTTTGATCCTCCCGTGTTATGGCGGTTTCTTCAAGTTTTTATTTTTATCATTTTGCTATTTTATGATGATTTATTTTGTTTTACGTAGTTTAGTTTTAATTTAATACATATATATTAGTTTATTATTATATTTTTTAGCGTTTGAGTTTTTTCAATTGAGAAGTGTAGGTTTTTTTTAGATTTTTAACGAACAAACATAAACGGACACGAGCATGTTGATTTTTTTAAATGAAAAAACATGAACACAAATATTTGTCTACTGAAAAATGGGATGGTAAAGTAGTTGACAATGGTGGGTAGTATAGGAAGTTAACCGAGATGAAGATGATAGACCAGCAACAAAGAACATATAAAAGAGATAAATTAAATTAGGGTTTAATGATAGTGTTTACCAATAAATGATATCTTATAACCCATTTAAGGGCTATTAGGGTTTGGTAAGACCCATAACCCGTGAAAATTATTCTTTGATAATTAAGGGGTTATTTCACATATAAATGAGATGTTATAACCCGTTTAGGAGTTTTCCGGGTTTGGCAAGACCCATGAACCGCAAAAATTATTGTTTGATTATGAAAAAGTTTCATAAATATATGAGATGTTATAACCCATTTAAAGACTATCCGGGTTTGATAATTCGGGTCAAATGCATGAGAAGCCTCCATTTAGAAATCAAGCAATCTGGTGGCTCTAGAGAATGGGGGAACAAATTGAGAGCGACACATATGGTTTCATGGTAAACAATTATATAGATAGTTAGATTAATGATAAATGGAAAATACTCAAATAGTTTCTGACACTAGAACTTCAACAAACTAAAGGTTGTGTGTTTTTTCGTATATGGTCATAAGAGGGGAAGGGGCACTAGTGTGGGTAAGGTTTATGAGTTGTTTACCATATGGCAAACCCACCCCTAACTATGTGGGTAGTTTGCCCATAATAGGTCGGTGCATGTGTACTACCCATAATAGGACAAAGAAACACATAATTATGAAAGGCGTTTATTTATAGCGATAAAATCAAAAGATGAAATTGTTTTAATTCACTTAAAATGGAATTGCGTATGTCAATGGAGGCCACGTACGAAGTACCCGGCGTTACTTAGTTGGTCGTTCAAAAAAAACAAGAGGTAGGATAACATTCTAGGTTTCATATTTTTATCAATCTAAATGATAATTCTTTTCGCCACATAGAGCCAAGGACAGACGTAGCCAAGTTATTAGAGAGAACCCAGTTAATTATTTTGTACGGATTTCCAATAGTTCACAAATATGGCTTTTACGCTTTAGATAGAATCATAGAACTTTAAAAGACATTTTGTCTTTACACATTGCTATTGGGTGGTAAAGATTTTGTATTTGGAGATTTCTGACGGATCATACTAGTTTTATGAACATAGATATACAAATCTAAAAAGTTAGTAAGAAAGACAAGTTATTTGTATATTCAAACCATTATACTTTTAAACTTATCTTACATAACTCTAAGATCTGAGGTCTCTCAATATCAAGATACAGCGGGTTGTAATTCAACTTGGTTTGAACCATAACCGCCTTGTTTACGACTATGTGTTGTCGTTGAAGCCGGTCTTCAAATTCATCCAATAATATTGTGTCATTCAGTGCTGATTGTTTGCTGACTGAACATTCGTTAAAGCCGCTTGGGCCTGCTGTGGTTCAGACAAACGGTGGCTTTAATAAATATCCTGATTTTATTTTAAGTTTAAAACAAGAATATATATACTAAAAGATAATTTATATAATAAAGATAAAAGTTATATACTAGTTTTATAAATAAAAAAAAACAAACTTACATAAAAAAACCAAAATTATATACTAGTTTTATAAAATCACAATTCAAACAATACAAATTTTAATAAACATAATGTTTGAAAAGAAACATAAACTAGAAAATTAAAATTTGTCTAAACTCAAATAATCTTTCAAAGACATAAAAAAAACCAACAAAATTAGACTACAAAAAAACAGAAAAGAAAAACTGGATTTTCATTTTCTTCTCCACCTTGCCATTTTCCTTTCTTCACTTCCTTCTTCTCCGCCATTTTGTTTACATTTGCAGGGATTAAAAAAATAAAGAAAAAATCAAGCAATCCTCTTCACCTGCCACGACCCGGCTCACGAAAACCCATTCGCGCCGCGGCTTGCGGGATTCTGTTGTGGCTCGCGTCACCCCTTCGCGGACGACAATCAACAGTCTAATAACAGTCACACGCCACGTCATCGAAAATTAACATGAAGGGAGTTAACTATTTTTTTGACTGGCATTATTAGTGGTAACAAAATTAATTGAATTTTAAGGATCAAAGTATTAATTGAGAATATTATTGATTAACGGTTAATAGTTTTAGTTTGAAATATCTATATCTATACTATATATAATATAGGAGTGAGGAACCTATTAAATTTTAAGAGGTACCATTCTTGTTGCAAATTATACAAGTAACAATGCATACACTTTTAAAAATTTAGGGGCAAAATAGTCTTTGCATATCCAAAAATAATATACAATAATGGTCCTTCAACTTCAATCATGTTTTGTTAATATCGTAAATAGTTACATATTTCCCCTTTAATTATTAACCAACTACCCCCCATGACATTTAAACGGCCGCAACTTTTTCACACGTTAATATTTTTCTAAAAAATTACACCATAAAAACGAGCATTTTATTATCTTTAATTTGAGTATGGTATTGCTATAGTTAATTAATTTTTAAAAAAACTAACATATTACATGATTACCAGTTATTACCGACAATGGGTCGGACATGTTCGATTAATGGTGTTGAACGGGTTAATACAAAAAGGGTTAATTTAGTTCATGTCGGGATGAGTTTAGATCGAAAGGGTTCATGTCAAAACGAGCTTCGGGTTAAAATGTTTTCGGGTCGAAACGGGTACTAAAAAAGGATTGGGTTAAAAGTAGTTTATTTGAAACTATTGTATATTTCATCTTACTTCTTGCTTGTCTCCACCTGTTATGCGCGTTCAAGCATCAGTTACATGGATGACACTGTTTATACATATCGGGTTGTTCGCATATAGGCATTATGTGGCGCGCTTACTGGCACCGGTTACACGCCCGATGCCACTTTAAATGCATACCACCGTCGGGTTACGAACGTACCGTTGCGAGGTTACAAACGTAATAACACCAGTTATACACCGCTGCCTCGCGTGGGCAACTAGCTAGTTTAATTTAGAATACGACAAGTTTTGTTGTAAAAAAGCCGTTTTGAAAAATAAATTACCAAAATCTCAGTTGGATGATGAAATGTTGTGTGTTGGTTTGAATGAATGGCGAAAAGACGAAAGATGGTTCTAGAGGTGCTATTGAAACTTTCCAAAACGCAAGGGATCCTCCCACACCACTCTGGATCTTCATACACCATTTTTTGTCCTATACGGCTCGTACAGGGCTATACGGTCGTATAGGACCTGAATCATGTCAGAGGTTGTCTGCCATCGTTTATTGTGCCTCGTATAGGCCTATACGGGTCGTATAGGCCTATACGGCCGTATAGACACTTTTTTTTAAAAAAGAAATGATGACCATATATACAATATATGTGATTTATACGGGTCGTATTTGGCTCGTTTATAGACACTTAACGCGTTTAAATTTTGAGCTCAAGCTTAGCTCGTCAAAAGCTCAAGCCTGTCTAGGCATATTTGTTGTTTACATATAATAAAAATTTGAGGTTTTTTTAACATCTAGTCTACATACATTAAAATAAAAATGCACCCCAAAATTTGAGGTTTTTTTTAAATCGTTTTCCGGCTGCGATTAAGGCAGTCTGAATGTTTCTGCAAATGTTTTCTATACGGTTGTATAGCCCTATACGACCGTCTAGCTTTTATTTTCTATATGTTCGTATAGCTCTATATGACCGTATAGCTTTTATGGTTTTGTCTGAATGCAATACGAGACATTTAATGCCTATACGGTCGTATAGGCTACAAAAAGCTGTTTTTTTGTCCCCTTGTCAGGCATGTATACCCTATACGACCGTATAGGCCTATACGAGCCGTATAGGCATGTGGGGGTGGTGTGGGAGGATCACATCCCTTCCAAAACCGTGACGCCACTCTCGCCCAAACCATACTTTCCTACTCAAACTCAAACTTAAACATGCAAGGCTAGTAGTAGTATTCAAGATTATTATTATTATTATTGTCTTCACCAAGGTATGTCCTTTCTCCTCCGACAATGCACCTTCTCCTCCTTTTCCTTTCGATTACCATTCTCGCTACCCCCAACTTGAGGTCTGCTCCGTCTCTTTAGTTTACAACAACATTTCTTTCTTTGAGTCATTTTGATAGATGTCATTAATGGAATTGGTACCAAGTTTTGAACACGTCACACACACGAACACATATGTTATTATTGAGAAACTTCACAAAAATCAATTACAATCTCTAACCCCAAAGCACGGGTATTTATAATCTAACCTATCATGTTTAGACCACAGCTAGGATTGATAAATAATAGGACATGATAATTCAATCAATCAATCAATCATACCCAGTAAAGTCCCACCAAAAGCAAAGCTATAAGTAGGGTCTGGGGAGGGTGGGATACAGGCACATCGTACCTCTATCCAAAGGGATAAAGAGGTGGCTTCCAGAGGGACCCTCAGCTCTAAAGTACATATGCATAAAGCAATACAAAGGAAATCAAAGTTCAACAGTAATATAAAATACTAATAATACGAATAATAATAATATTAATAATAATAATACTATATATATGTAAAGAAAATATCATTCTGGTGTGTGACCAAAATAAGGAAAATAGAAGCCCTAAGGTATTTTCTCCCTAAAAATCCTTAACTTTAATTCTACTTCTCCAAGAATTCCTATCCTCAACCATGTCCTCGGAGAGGTTTAGGTCTATCAAATCATGCCTAATCCTCTCGTCCCAAGTCAATTTAGGTCGTCATTTACCCATCCTCCCCTCTATAGTAATGCTTTCTACGGATCTAACAGGATTCGTCGTCTGTCTTCTCTTCACATGTCCAAACCATCTCAATCTCCACTCTCTTATCTTGTCTGCTATGTTCTCTATCCCCTAATCTCTCCTGAAACACAACGTTTGTTATTCGGTCTAAGCTTGTGTGCCTACACATCCAATGTAGCATTCTCATTTCTGCTACTTTCATCTTCCGCACTTGTGCCCTCTTGATGGCCCAGCAATATGCTCCGTATAGCATTGCAGGTCTAACTGCAATCCTATAAACTTTTCCCTTTATTTTAGTTGGGAAACTTTTGTCGCACAATATGCCTGTGGCTGCTTTCCATCTACACCATCCTACCTGAACTCGATGGGTCACATCACTGTCTAATTCCCCATCACTCTGAACAAATGACCCTAGATACTTGAACTTCTTTACCTGCGGAACCACCTGCCATTCAATGGTGATCTGTGCATCCTCATTTTCATTTACCCCATCAAAATCATAGTGAAGGTACTCCGTCTTAGAGTGACTAATCCTTAAACCTTTTGTCTCTAAGGTTGTTCGCCACTCCTCAAGCCTCATGTTTAGATCTTGTTTTCTCTCAGCAAGTAATACAATATCGTCTGCGAACATCATGCACCACGGGAGCGTCCCGTGAATCGACTTTGACAACTCATCCAAGACTACTGCAAAAAGAAACGGACTCAACTCTGACCCTTGGTGAAGACCTACCTCTACAGGGAAGAAATCAGTATCCCCCAGTGGCGCACAGACACTTGTTGCACTCCTGGTATACATATCCATAATTATCTCTATGTATTTCATGGGTACTCCTCTACCCTCCAAGCACTCCCAAAGCACCTGTCGTGGCACACTGTCGTAGGGCTTTTCTAGGTCAATAAACACCATATGCAGGTCACGCTTCTTCTCCCTATACTTTTCCATCAACCTTATTAAAAGGTGTATTGCCTCTGTGGTGGAACGACCCGGCATGAAGCCAAATTGGTTCACCGTAACATGAGTTTCTCGTCTAAGTCTAACCTCAATCACTCTTTCCCATGGCTTCATAGTATGGCTTAGTAGTTTGATTCCTCGATAGTTACCAAAACATTGGGCGTCTCCTTTCTTCTTATAGATAGGAACTACAACGCTACTCCTCCATTGGTCTGGCATCTTACCAGATTTGAGGATACTATTGAACATAGTAGTTAACCACATGACTCCTTCCTCTCCCATGAACTTCCACACCTCGATGAGTATGTTGTCTGGGCCAACCGCCTTAGCCCTTCCCATCCTCCTAAGTGCAGTCTGCACCTCTTCTCATGTGATTCGTCGGCAGTAGCAGTTATTCGGTTGTTTTCGTGGGTAGGTTGTGTTGTCATGTTCTTCTTGGTAAGCTCTCCCATTGTTAAAAAGATTGTGGAAGTAGGTTTGCCATCTTAGCTTGATTTCCTGCTCCTTGACCAGTACATGGCCATCTGTGTCATTATGAACTTCACAGGCCCCGGATCTTGCCTTCTACGCTCCCTGGCTTTGGCAATCTTAAACATAGCATGTTCCCCCTCTTTTGTTTCTAAACGTTCATACATCCGTTTATAAGCCTCGTTCTTTGCTTCTGCCACTGCCTTCTTCGCCTCTCTATTGGCCGTTTTGTAGATCTCCCTCAATTCCACTCGCTCCTCCTTATTCGTGCACCTCATAAGCTCCCTAAAACATCGTTGTTTATCCCTTATCTTGTTTTGTACGGCCTCATTCCACTACCAAGACTCCTTATGCCCACATGCCTTTCCTGTTGTGACCCCAAGAGTCTCCTTTGCTACTTGAATGATCTTTGTCGCCATAGCTTCACATATATGAGTTGAGTCCCCATTTAGTCGATCCTGCGTCTGCACTATGAGTTTATCCTTAAACAGTAGGAGATTTTCGTCCTTCAAATTTCCCCATCAAATTCTAGTTGTACCTTTCTTCTCTCGAACAGTCAGCCTATTTCTGAAACCTATATTTGTCACCACCAGTCGATGTTGAGCCACAATCGTCTCCCCAGGTATGACTTTGCAGTCCTTCCACCAATATCGGTCTCCTTGCCTCATCAAAATGTAATCAATTTGCGTGTCGCGTCCGCCACTGCTAAAGGTGATCAAATGAGAATATTTTTTCCTAAAATAAGTATTTATAATATCTAGGTCATGAGCCACCGCAAACTCTAGGAGATCTGTCCCGGTCTCATTCCTATCACCAAAACCAAAACAAAAACCAAAACCCCCATGTACGGCTTGAAAACCATCATTAGCCTTACCAATGTGTCCATTAAAATCGCCTCTTTACAAATCCTCTAACCCCTAGCTATGCCCCTACCACTGCGTCTAGGCAATCCCAAAATTCTCTCTTTTCCTGATCCCCTAAGCCTACATGAGGCGCGTAGGCGCAGACTACTGCCACTATTTCCTCCCCTAGTACTAATCTCAACACCATGATCCTGTCATTATGTCTTATCACCTCCACCACACTAGTGTGTAGTTCCTTAGCCACTAGAAACCCCACTCCATTCCTAGCTCCATCAGACCCTGAGTACCACAACTTATACCCATTACACTCAACCCATCTATGCCCTTTCCACTTAGTCTCATGGAGGCATGCTATATGAACCCTACGTCTTCTAAGCACATCTATCAATTCTAGCAACTTACCATATAATGCTCCTACATTCCAAGAAGCCAAACACAATATATACTCCCTATCTTTACCCTTTCCTACACCCCTTCAGGACATGATAATTATACTAACAATTAAATCTAAGCACATTTAATTGTTTATAATTATCCACTCCTTAAATCTCGTTACTTAACCATGCACGCCAAGTAACGCACTATAACCGAAATTCCCAACAGTCATACATAAGCTGCTACTTTTATACAGATTGTTAGAAGGACCATTGAAATGATATTATCCAAGAACAACTCTTCAAAGAATCTAATATGCATAGCCTATAATAAGGTCAATTTCAACTTTTGACAATGGACCATTTGTTCTAGCCCGATTGAAATGAACAACACCATTGCTAACAGATTTAAATACTTGACAGCGCACGCGTTCAAGCGTTGTTGTAGAAGCTCTAGCGTCACCTGCATGGAGTTTTCTTTTAAAGAGGGTAACTATTATCCTCTCCTTTTGAGGTTCAAACTTAAAAGTAGGCCTGCAAACAGTGAACAGGCACGAACAAAGGCATGTTCGTGTTCAATCAGTTAACTTTAAATGAAAAAGGGCATGCAAACAAACCGAACTAACCGTGTTCATTTGTGCTTGTTCGTTTAAAACCTAAGCGAATAGTTCACAAACATAAGTGAACAAAGACAAACAAACATATATGAATAAATCTATGTGAACACAAACAAACATAAACAAGCATAAATGAACAAAGATAAACAAACATATATGAACACAAACAAACATAAATGATAGAACGAAACATGTGTTCATGTTTGTTTGTTTAATTACACGATCACAAATAGTTCACGAACATTTCACTGGTTCTTTTATAGGCTTAGTAAAAAGATCTTTGTGAATTGAGTAATTATCTTGAATATGCAGGTAGGAGATGTTATTATGGCTTATTTATTGAAGTATTCTTCAATATTTATTCCTATAAATAAACAGAAACAAAATCAGGCGGCAGGATATGCCATCATTGATTTATGCTGGAAACACTTGAAACATACTTCACAGTCCAAGAATCAACAGCGATCATTAGGTTAAAGGCTCCATGATTTTTTTTCTATTAGATTTCAGGATCTTCTTGGTTAACAAATTGTTGATATTGATAATAGGTGTTATTGATAATTAAAGTTGGTTCTGTCACTATGAATACCGCTACTATGAAGAGCTGTCATGAAGATTCAACAATGGACATTGACTTGAGTCAAAATGACCAAGAAAATGGGGTTCAGTCTAGGAAGCGATCAAGATCACATGCTTCCAAACGCAAGCGAAAACATAGGAAGCTTTCATCTTGTCACAGAAAGTTCTTTACCTCAGGAGAATGTATTATGTATATACAGAGCTATGTTTTATTTTTTGCAAAGCAAGAAATAGATAATAAAGGGCATGTTACCTCCAGCTAGAAGCTGGAGGACAGCCAAGAAAATAGTACAACATGAATGAAAAAAGCGCACAAACAACAATCAACAAAATTTAAAGCATTACACTAGAAAGAGGAGACTCCATCCAAACTCTCCAAGCTATCTCTTTGTGCAGCGAGCGAGACTTAATCCAACCAAACAAGTTAGTTTTAATCTCCTCGAAAACTATGTCCGTAGAGATAGTCGTATTTCTGAAAATCTTCGCATTCCTTTGCTTCCAAATGAACCAAAATCGTGGAATAAATAATGGTTATATTTGTGTTATATTTAAATGAACCAAATCATTCCATAAACCCACCAACCCAACACAATTGACACCCCTAATATTTTTACATATTTCATTAAAGGGATTGACCGGACCTCAACTTGGGGGTAGTGAGAATGGTAATCGAAAGGAGGAGGAGAAAGCGCATTATCGGAGATGACAACAAAGCGGTGATCGAGGTGGTTGTGGTAGTTTCCTCCTCCGGCAACAGGTCAACGCTACTGCGAGGGTAGGAGCCGGGATTGTTTTCGTTGCCAAGGTGATTGTATGTCGTTTCTCCTCCGAGAAGACGATGCACCTGAATACCACAACCTCCTCGATACAGAGCTATGTACCGTTATAATTATATAATAAAGTTGCAATATGTGTTATATAATCCACAGATGTGCTATTTTTGTGCTCGCACTCTCATAGAAACCATACTTTCCTTGATTCCACCCCCGGCAACAGGTCAATGCTACTGCGAGGGTAGGAGCCGGGATTGTTTTCGTTGCCAAGGTGATTGTATGTAGTTTCTCCTCCGAGAAGACGATCCACCTGACTACCACAACCTCCTCGAACATCGCTTTGTTGTCATCTCCGACAATGCACTTTCTCCTCCTCCTTTAGATTACCATTCTCACTACCCCCAAGTTGAGGTCCGGTTGTGACACTCGTCAATTTCAGGTTAACTCCGTTAATCCGAACTTCGTTAATTCAAACTTAAGATCACACGAACTGTAACGCATATCTTATTACATTTAAACTAGAGTTTAA
This sequence comes from Bidens hawaiensis, assembly GCF_021521415.1. NCBI lineage: Eukaryota > Viridiplantae > Streptophyta > Magnoliopsida > Asterales > Asteraceae > Bidens > Bidens hawaiensis. The sequence goes on along the minus strand of NW_027498462.1, from coordinate 102,466 downwards.
ATGACGCATGACAATCACTACACTAGTAGTCTTTCGAAATTTCACCGAAACACACACGAGTCGACTCAATCCGTTGGTGAACAAACGATAAGTAATTTATAGTTATGTGTTAATCTATGTGTTACTTGATATTTATATATATATAACACTAAATTCAAGAAGCAAAAGCCTAGTTTATGCTAGAAATTGATTAACTAGAAGTTCAGGGGGCTAAGTGTAACATAATTAATAATATAATCAAATTATTATACAACCCTAACTCCCTCCCTCCCCATGTACGATCGTTCTTGTCCTCCCTCCCTCTCTTGGCAGCCGTAACACACACAACACACACACCTACAAGTATTTTTCAAGTTTTGTTGGAGGATTCAAGGTGCAAGATAGGTAATTAACATCCCCTCTAGCTATTCTAATGATTTAATTATGATATTGAGCATGTTAATCAAAACTAAATCTTGAAATTGATGATTGAAGATGTGTTAGGGTTTAATTATGTGTTTTTGATGATTGCTAGTGAATTGATAACTAGTTATGTTGTTATTGATTGTTAATTACATGTTTCTTGAAATTGAACTTTGAAGTAAAACCCTAATTGTGTATGTAAAGTGAAATTGAGATGCATGGTTCGTGAATTATGCATCTAGAGGGTTGTATGTATGAGTTATAGTTCATAGGTTAATGATATGTTGAGTTTTGATGAAAACTGATGCTGGACAGATTATTGAATTCGTGTTTAAATGACTGTGACTCGATGTTAATTACATGTTATGAAGTGATTTTTGATTTTATGATGTAGTAGGTCGAGTCTAGTTTCTAAAGAGTCCAAATTTGTAATTTTTGGACGTGTAAAAGTTAGTTTTTATTATTTTACAAAAATGTTGTGCAAGGCTGATTCGGGAGACCTGCTGTTAGGCTGTTTTGAGACTAAGAAATCTCATAAAATACAAGACCAAATGGGTTGTTTCCACTTCTGAAAATTAATATTTTGAGTTAGGAATCTAAGCCAATTGGTCTTGCATTAATTGGTTTTGTCATTTAACAGGAATAACAAATAACATTCTGTTGCGCATGACAATGATTGCTGTGTGTTTGCTGTGATGTTTTGATCATTGTGATAAAACTATATATGATAAAAATATAAGAAAAATATTTTTAGAAACCTAACTCACGTGTGCTTTTGTGATGATTTTTGGTGATTTATTTGACATGTTAGAATTTATTAAATAGAGTAATCCTGTCAAGTGAAAATCTGCCTGGACAATTTAGCTGCTGAATTACTTGAATTATCATGAAAATTGCATAACTGATCGATGTTTGCTATGTTTTGACCAAATTGCCCCTGTGGGGGATATTTGCTAGTAATGTACAATGTTAATACTTGACACTTAAGTAGTTGTTCACACATGTAACGTATCACCAACGTGTTTGTCGAGTCGCACTTATTTCACAAACGAAACACGAAACGCATCTCATGCATAAGTTGTATGTGTGGAATTTAGGGACTCACTCGTAGTTCAATACTTAGAAAATCTCGTTTTTGTTTCTAGAACACTAGTGAAGATTTTCTGTGACGCACACCTTACTCGGATCTTTTTGGTTATCTTCGCAAAAAGTGAGTTTCACGTCCCCTTTTTACTCTTTTTTAAACGCTTTTATTTGGGGGAGATAACATACTCCAACGCTGTAGATTTTGTTTAGTTTTTATATATCACTTGTAAGGCTAAGTGGCAAACAAACCAACCAAAGTCCTTCATAACATCGAACCGGTTAATATCTTGATAATAGCGAGTCACTGTTGAGTAGTACTACTGGGTTTGACAAACCCCACCCAACTCTAAACTCGACTGTAGGTCGAGTGGGTGTAATCTTGGCTAACACATTACCATGATCGTGGTTGACATGGTGGCAAGGCAATTGATAAACAATCAGCTTCGGTGTCGAACACTTAGTAATACATGCTTGATAGGTTAGCTACCTATTGATATATAATTGACTTAACACTATCTGGTAACGCAAAACGTAAACGCAAACGCAAACGCAAACGCTTTATTTATATAAACTTGTGAACTCACCAATCCTGTGTTGACACTTTTAGTATGTTATTCTCAGGTAGCCGAGGCGGGAGCGCGGTATATGAACATGCATTCGCTAAACACCTTCACTTGAAAATTTCTTTTAATTTTTATCTTAATAACTTGGGTTTTTAAGTCGTCCTGTGTGGCGCAAACTTTTTGGTTCGCAAATTTACGCATCCTCATATTTTATTTAAGACTTGATGTCTTGTTGGTTTGAAAACTTTAAACATGGTGTTTGATTATAACTAATGATTCCGATCCTGTTAGTTCACACCCTCTGACGGTAAAACTCCGTTAGTGGATTTTGAGGGTGTGACACCGGCCCATCCCTTTAATGAAATATGTAAAAATATTAGGGGTGTCAATTGTCTTGGGTCGGTGGGTTAGCGGGTTTATGGATTGCTAGTTGGGGTTGAAATGTCCAGATTTTAAAACGAGTTTATAACGAACTTAAGTTCAGATTTAGGACAAACAGAGCTTACCATCGCATCCGCGACGTCGGAAAATGGTTCCGAGTAGAAGACGGGCTTCGGCCGCCACCGGACCACCGCGTCGGACCACCGCCGACCACTTTGCCGGAATCCTCTAGCCTCTCTCTCTCTACTCTCTCTCTCTATCTCTCTCTCTCTCTCTCTCTCTCTCTCTCTCTTTCTCTCTCTCTAATAATGCAAAAATTTGTGTTAATAATGGGAGAATGGTGGGGTAACCCACCTTAAATAGGTGCTGGTTTTAAACGAGTTTTTCGATCGCGTTTTAGCTTCTCGCTCCAACGAACCTGCTACTACAAGTGACGTTGTATTTTCCAAATACATTTCGTCAAAATACTTATTCTTATTCCATTCTCGACTTAAATTTGTCTCGTTAACTTCTTATTTCCGTTAATAATATATTGACGATCGTTACCCTTATGTCGGTTTCTTGTTATTCCGAACTTATAAAGCTAGTGTTTTTGTTTTTCCCAAAAACAACTCATCCAAACTTATGGTATCTATTTGATTTATTCTATCTAAATGCTAAACCTCAAATGCGGAGGTAATATCAACTTTTACAAGATCATCAATACATGTGCTTTAACGACCCTGTTCGAAAATATTAATTTGCATTTTCTCGCTTCGTTATAACTCAGAATTGAGCCACGTTTTCACCTACGTTCTTGGTTTTCGATCCTCTAAAATATTCAAATGGATTCACTCCTGGACACTTTCTCGAATGTCGGGTTAAATTTTCACACGTTTAACCGAAAACGTTCGTTCTTCTCCGTTATTTATCATCGGAATTTCTTTATTCCGTCTCACTTCTCACATGTTTTATAATGTATATATTCCCTTCATTCTTAGCTTAAAATAATATATTTAACTTATGGGTCTTAATCTTCACTTAATTCGGCCTAAACATGTCTTAATCTCGTTTATAGAATATAATAATAGTTTTTATTTTGCCTGGTATCACAGGTCACACACACTTTTTACTTCGCATAACTCAGTATTATTCAAAATTATTTCTAGCAACACAAACACTTTGATATTCTTGTATTATTGATCAATATCTCCACTCATTATAACCCAATTATTGATTAATAAAGTGGTGATAGACGATTTGTCATCACCCGGGGTTTTTGTGCCGGCGATCTGACCCAGATCAAGGGTTTTCCTCGCAAAAAATCCTTGTGTTCTTGTTTGCAACTGTTTCATAAACGTTATTATCAACCTAGCACTAAACCTCACTTAACGAATTTGGTTACATTATCTTTAGTTGATTTTTTACCAAAACAATTTGGCGCCCACAGTGGGGCAATCGGTGCTATAACCCATTAAATTTCCTATTAAATTTTAACCCTTTTTCACCCATATCACTTTCAATGGCCTCTCAACAAACCTCTGCTTCGACCACCATGCCATCTTCGGTTTCTCTCTCATCAAGAGCTTCATTGCCAATGCCTCCTCCACTTGCAGGAGCATCGAAGGCCACCAATGCTGGAAACAAGACGCAGATCCCAGTCTTCTAGAGCTCAAAGACCACTGCTGCCACTTCTGTGGTTAACTCTAACAATGATGTTTCTGTTATGTTTTTGCAGGTTAAGGCGTATATGGAGCAGCAGAACAGGACTAACCAAAAGATCCTACGTGAGATAGAGGATCTCAAGAAGACTAAGAGGCCAGCGGAGGATCAGACTTCCCTGATGCCTAGGATGCTGAATTTCACTACTTGATAACGCCTCATATCTCAGATCTAAGATTCAAATATGATTACTAGGATCTAGTTCATTGATTACCCTTAATAGATATTAGTCGTGTATATACATATAAGATATATTATTAGTATTAGTTGTATTATGTAATAGATTAAACGAAGTTTTGATCCAGAGAGAATCAGACAGAGTTTCAATACGTTAAAACCAACCTTAAATTAACAAAGGACACAGCCTCTTTATATTGGATCCAATTCGTTACACAACCCGTAAAGAATTGGAGTCCACTTCGTTACATTACATATAAGTAAACACGACATAACGAATCAACTGATTCGTTATGCCCCATTCGTCAACATTCCATGATGAATGGGAATAAAAATTAACGAACTACTTCCCATTCGTTAAACATCTTTAACGAATGGGAGGAAACATAACTTAACTATCTAGTTCGTTAAACATCCTTAACGAACTAGACATACATTAACGAACTAGACTATAATAATAATATCTTTTCATTAATAAATACTAAACGATAAATACAAAGACTCGAGACGCAAAACCGTACACTAACAGACACCCCCTCGTCTTGAGCTCTTTGTCTTTAACTTATTTGAAGCGCTTCGTCTGCCAGTCCCGACAGCTTTGAATTCCATGCTAGTGACATGCACGAACAACACGTTGAAACTGCATTGCTCGGTCATAGTCTTCACGACGCTCGGTCGTTATCAGTCTCAGTCAAATTCACCAGCCACATCGGATCAATAATCTTAATCAGCTCGGTCTTCAAACCATTTCCTAAAACAATAACGGCCTCGCCAGTATGATTGTCATAATACTAGCGGTTGAAAGATAAATACATATGCTGATTCAACGTCTTGACTGGTACACGCTTCATCGTGTTTGGCGGCTTTACTTTAAGCACGAGCTTCCTCCAACCCGTCCTTGGATCAATCTCGTCAATACGTTTACGGGTTGGTATCTGCGGCTTAAAGAATTTAAATTCATGGTTCACCTCGAATAGCAAATGTTGGTGGAACCAATTTGCTTGGTGATTCCCACCACGGTTTATGAAAGGTTGACATGCGAGGGTACGAACATCCCAACGCGGTAATGAGAGAACGTCAGTAATCTTTTCATAGTTCTGGACGTCATTCTCCCATTTAACGATACAATCCTTTAAATCAGAACCATAAAGCCATGAAATAATGTCACCTCTTACTTTAGACACAGCCTTAAAGGAAGTCATCTGATTGGCTTGAGCACGAGAAACAGCTTCTACTTTCAGTTCTTTGTCAACATACCTATATGCATTAATAATCTTACGTGCTCTCTTGTCTCTATATGCAAACCATCCTTGAATATAATTAACAAATGGATCAGGCTTCAAATCAAACCTTGTGTCAACACTCTTGCCCTTTGAGACTTTCTCCAACTGATCTTCGGCTGCTTTTGACGTTTTCTTCAGTAAATACAGGAGCACCCTGATCAACGTATGATCTTTGAAATAGATCAGGACATTCCTCAGCCGTCATGTCCTCAATCTCGACCTCTTCATCTTCATATATAAATGACGTGTTCATTTGAATCGTTGGATCATTCAAGATCTCCTCGTCATTCTCAACTTCCACATCATTCTCAGTCTCTAGCACGTTCAGCTCATCTTCATTCAAACCCAGCAGTATAGAGATCTGCTCTCGTGTTAAGGACCGTTCCATAAACAGTCCCACTTCAATCTCATCAGCATTCATAATGCTTCTGATCATCCCCTCACCATTAATAAATATAATAGTATTAGCCTTTATCGACTCAATGGGTTTCACGTTTGTTGAGTCTTGATAAACGACCAACTGATTGTCAACATTACCAGCATCCCCGCTCGTACCTGCACCGGTGGATGAGCCGTGAGTTTGTTTCGTCTCACTTCCCCCAGCACCTAACTCATCATGATCTTCATCATCATTTCTGAGCTTCTTTAATTCATCTCCTTTACATGTAAGCTGCAGAATCATGTCCTCTTGTTCTTTTATTTTCACCCCCTAAGACGTAACAATATCACGAAGGGCTTTGGTCTCATTTTGGAAGAAAGAGATATAGCTCAACATATTTCTTTCATTATCCATCATACGCTCTAGATTAAGACGATCAGCAGACATTTGATTTTCATAAAGATGAAATAAGCTCAAGAGCATATTCATCTGTTTATCATGTGTCATAGCATGAAACGAATGAAGGATCGGCTGAACGGGACCTTGAGGATGATTAAGCCTCATAAAAAGAATATCCATATATGGTGGTGGCATCATCGTCGGTGTTGGTGAAACCATCGATGTAGCAGTCGTAGTCCTTGGAAATGTAGATAAAACTGACCGTGTAATCATGCCAAGCCTAGGGTCAAATGTGAGTGTGGTCATCTACGTGAGTTCCGGGGTGCTAGTAGTAAGCGGCACCACCGGTCGTTGAATAACAGATGACCTTGGAGGCTGAACTCCAAAAGAAATACCAGCTCCAGCAGTCACTCGGCGCTTCAATGACCCTTCACCAGCCAACTCTTTCCTTTTTCTTTTACGTTGAGCAGCTTCAACAACAGATGCCTCAACCTCAACACGACGTTGGTGATCATCTCAACCTTCATCACTATCATCACCATCATCATCATTGTTTCCACCGGGTCCTTCTTCACGCCCAGAATCTGAGTCATCGTAGATCCAACGATCATTAGGAGGACATACATAATCAGGATTGGATACATGACCAATCAAACGCTTGAATCTTGGTGGAGGATCTTGACGATACTGTTTCATCCTCCGCATTGTATCCGCTTTCATATGCTTAAACTTTAATTTATCATTGAATAGTGTTGGATCGATCACCAAGTCACGAATCGCATCCTGAACAAGCAATTGGATAAATCGAGGATACATTAAGAATTTCTTGCGTCTTTTCTCTACAAGACAATTCTCTTTGAGATGATAGAAGATCATCTCAGAAAAGTTGAAAGGTTTGTTCAGAATTAACGCGACGAATGCTGATTGAAGCATGATACGGCATACATCAAAACCACCTTTCCGTTCACCAAGGCAATGTATAAGAACATGCGATAAGTACTTGTATGTGGGACACAAGTACGCCTTGTTATACATGGACATCTCAAGATCACCATAATAGAATAATCGGCCAAATAACCCTCTAATCAATTCCTTGTGGAACTCACTCAGGTCATCCATAGTATCCCCAAACCTCAACACTCGTTGAATAATCTCAATTGATACCACAACCGGTCTTTCATTCACTTCAGCAGAAATGTGATTTTCCGTCTCCACATATCTAGCAGTATTCCAGAACTAATGGATAATGCTGAACCGAACCTCGGGATCAACTGTGACAGCATAGTTGATACGTGAGCGACGTATGAAAGCTAGCATCTCCCCAAAAACATCCTCATCAGCAAAGTTTGTACCAACAAAAGCACATATGTTATGCTTTTTGTCGTACGGGAGTAATGGCAGAACTTCTTGTTGTTGTTGTTGTTATTGTGGTTCAGCAGTAGGAGGATCTTGATCCATATTGTTATCCATAACTGATAATAAATAACGCCGAGATTTAGTAAAATGATCAATTAATAATTTTAATATAGCTTAAAATCTATAATAATAAAAATATTAATATATAATAATATATAATGTCATTCGTTAAGTAGTCTGATTCGTTATAACGAAATGGTGATTCGTTATGACGAATTGGCTAATTCGTTATCAAGTAAATATTACGAATTATGTTTAAAGAATCAGGAGTGAAAAAATAACGAATTAAAGCTTGATTCGTTATAAATTACGATGAACATCCTGATTCGTGTGATTTGTGTAATGAATTGGACACTAATTAGTCCAATTCGTCAAAACATAACGAATGGCCCTTAATTGCTTAATATTTGACTAATCAAAGTCCAAGTCAAAATTGGCAAGAACTTCAAAGGTCAAAATTGCAATATGAATGCAATTCGCACATGATTGACGATGTAAGGCTGAACAGATGATCACAAGGATCTCGGAAACACATCGCAACATGATTCGTATTGTCCATTTTCACCAAATCATGGTATAAATTAGGTAAATTAAAGGGTTTATGTATAACTTAAAAACCGATAGGTTAATCGATTAATTAACCCTTAAACGTTCATCAAAACTGGCGAAAATCATTACGAAATGGTCCCTATTACCTGTTGAACCTGTAAAACGAATCAAAAATGAGTTTGATTAAGGTCGGGTATTCTGGAAAAATTTGGCAGAGTAACGAGACTTAAGGAAGTAGAAAATGAATAGTAAAGACGAACGGTTTCACGATTCCCTATATATCATGTTAGGGAATAGTCTCCAAGACAAAGAATCATTTAATTCGTTCAAATTTGAAATAACGAATCAACCGATTCGTTATCATATTTAAATACATGTGTCACACGAATCGTTAAAACAAAATAACGAATTAGAATCAATTTTTGCTTGGATTCGTGCTTGATTCGTTACTTTATGTATAACGAATTAGAGGTCATTCGTTACAGAGTGGCGGAAGCGAATTAGGTTAATGAATTGAATTGTAATTCGTTATAAATGATCCCAATTCGTTATTTATAAATAACGAATTAGATTTATTTATTTAATTTTAAATTGATAAATAAAAGAAAATTTTAAATCAATTATATAAATCAATATTTGAACTAATAAATAAATCAACGAAGAGGTAACACATATAATCACATTTCCTTAGACACTAATCTTGGTTCCATGCAGGATGCAGGTATCAATCAGGCTATGGCTAAGGAACTTCATAAGCTTAAGGATATGATATCCAGCGTGCCAGGAGTGGTCCGAACAATTCCTGAAATACCAGATGGGAGCCACAAGCTATCCCAGATTTTCTCCACCAATATGTGATGCTGAAATCCCAAAATGGTTCAAACCCTCCAACATGAAAGTGTATGACCGAACAACCGATCCAGAAGAGCATGTGGCTCAGTATAGGGAGAGGATGGAGATTAAACCCAACCCTGAAAAACTCAAAGAGGCTTGCCTGTGCAAGGGATTCGGATCCACGTTGACAGGATCCACATTAAAATGGCTACTAAGTCTTCCTCCTTATTCTGTTACGTCTTTCTCACATTTAGTTAACTTGTTCAACATCCAGTTTTCTTGTAGTAGGAAATTTGAAAAGTTAACTACGGATTTGTATAGAATTGTCCAACCTTATGATGAATCCCTAAGGGATTTTTTACAATGTTTGGCAGGGAGGCCCCAGAGATCCCTAATCTTGATATGGCTAAAGCTGTTGAAGCATTCAAGATGGGGCGACATAGGGACTCCCCATTTTATGACACTCTTGTGATGACCCCATGTAGGACGTTAGATGAGGTCGAAAATAGGGCACTCAGGTTTATAAGGCTAGAGGATGACAAAAAGATCCAAGAACGGTTAGGGGCTCCAACAAAACAAGAATCTCCTGACAAGAAACAAGGATCCTCATTCAGGAACAACAACTCGAAGCCTTATTCCAAATTCAACAATCAGAATGTCCGAGCAGTCGAAAAAAGAGACGATGATAATGAAAATTATCCAAGTATTTCCGAGTATTGATTTGTGTCATGAAGGATCTTGGAGAGAAAGCAAGGTGGCCCTAGAAAAATGAGAATACAACATCCTTCAAAGACAAATCCAAATGGTGTGCACTCCATGAAGATTTTGGCCATCAGACCGATGATTGTATTGGTTTAATGAATGAAATTGGGTACCCTCCTAAGCAAGGGCCATTTCTATGAGCTTTTGGGAAGAAAAAAGTCTAGGATCCAGGATCCTGAAGATGTCCCACAGAAAGCAACTCTGCCCCCACCAGATGCACAAGTCATAAATTTCATCTCCGCTGGCTCGGATATATGTGGAACTTCTTTCTCCTCGGCCAAGAGGCATGCTAAGGAAACAAAGTTGGAGAACGGGGAGCGACCTATTATATCCACTACCTTAACGATTGATAAGAGGATCTTCTTTTATGAAGAGGATAAGACAAACATCCAGGATTCTCATCACGACGGTTTGATTATAACTCTGTTTATTGCTAATCATTATGTGCGCATGATCCTTGTTGATGGAGGAAGTTTGGTCAACATTATACAGTATGATGTGCTCAAGAAGATGAATATCCCAGATTCAAAAATCATTCCCCGATCCTCTGTTCTCGTTGGTTTCAGCATCGAGACTAAGAAAACAATGGGGGACACCAGGCTTCCTATATACATTGTGGGAGTAAATTCTTATCAAAATTTTTGTGTTATTGATAATTTGTCTTATTGCAATGTTATTCTTGGCAGACCTTGGCTACATGGTATGAAAGCTGTAGCGTCCACTTATCACAAGTGTATCAAACTACCAATTCCTTGGGGGGTAGTTAGAATAGACGGCGACCAAGTGGAAGCTAAGAACTGTTACTCCTCATCCATGAAGCCAACAGCTAAGCAAACAGTAGCATAGCAACTGCAGCATCATCCTAGGAACGTGCTGGAGGCTCGAGAACAAGACCTGAAAGAAGTATCCTTGGACCTCGAGAATCTAGATGCAAAATTTTTCCTAGGATCCGGTATCCATACTAAGTTTGAAGAGGATATAATATCCTTCCTCAAGCAACGAAAATCAACATTTGCCTTCAAGCACTCAGACATGACAAGTGCAACTTATCAATGCTTAGTCAACATGATGTTTAAAGACCAGCTAGGGAAGACCATGGAGGTCTATATAGACGACAAGGTGGTCAAATCCAAGAAGGTTGAAGATCATCTTAAAGACTTGGAAGAAGCCTTTAATATCCTTGATCAGTATAACATGAAACTCAATCCATCTAAATGCCATTTTGGTGTTAAGGAGGGAAAGTTCCTTGGTTATATAGTCACTAAAAGAGGTATAGAGGCTATCCCAGAACAAATACATGCCATCATCAACCTGAAGTCACCCGCGAATCCAAAGGATGTGCAAAGGTTGACTGGAAGGATTGCAGCCTTGAATAGGTTCATCTCCCAATCTTCTGAGAAATGTAAGGATTTTTATGATATCCTTAGAAAGAATAAAAAGTTTGAGTGGACGGAGAAGCATGAGGCTTCTCTCAAAGCTTTGAAGGATTACTTATCCTCGGCACCAGCATTAATGAAGCCAGTAGATAGGGAACCTCTATCCTTATACTTAGCTGTGTCAGGTAATGCAGTAAGTGTTGTCCTTGTAAAGGATCATGAAGGTGAACAACATCCTATTTATTATGTAAGTAAAAGTCTTTTAGATGCTGAAGGCAGGTATTCTTATTTAGAAAAACTAATTCTTCCACTTATTATGGCTTCTACTAAGTTAAGGCATTACTTTGAAACTCATACTATAATTGTGAAAACTAACTATCCTATCAAGAATGTTCTTAGAAAACCAGAGATGTCAGGTAGGATGGCTAAATGGGTTGTAAAGCTGAGTGCATATAATATCCAATACGAGTCAAGGACAGCTATCAAGTCTCAAGCATTGGCTGACTTTGTGGCTGATTTCAGTAGTGATCGACAAAAGGAAGCCGACTTGGAGGTCCAACCTTAGAGGAACAGGTTTAGGTATCCTACTAGAATCGCCACAGGGGGACATAATACCCCAGTCTATTGCCTGTGAGTTCCAAGCTACAAATAATGAAGCGGAATATGACACTTTAATTGGAGGTTTGCAGCTAGCAAAACACATGAGTATCAGGTATCTTTAGGTGTATATAGATTCGTTATTAATAGCTAATCACTTTAATGGTTCATATGCTGTTAAAGGAGAAAAACTAATTAAAAATCTAGACATTGTAAAAGAACTGTCAAAGTTCTTCGATTCTTTTAGTATTATACAGGTTCCAAGGGAAGAGAATGCTGGGGCAGATGCCTTAGCAAATCTAGCTTCATCTTTGAAGGTTTCGGAAGCTACGAAAATTCCAATCATCCATATACTCTCACAAGCAATAAGAGAACAAGAAGTTAGGGAGATAACAACTAACAAAGAAATTGTGCTTTGGGATCCATTATCCTCAAATAATCAAGGATATTGGATCCTCCCAATCAATAAATTCATTCAAGACGGAGAGATCCTCGTTACAGAAAATCCTAAAACCTTCAAGCTCAAGATATAACAATAAATTTTATTACATGATATTATGTATAGGAAATCTCTTGCAAGTAGATACTTGAGGTGTATCGAGGAACCTGAAATCCAATAAGTGCTCAAAGACTTTCACGAAGGTGATTGTGTGATGTGCGAAAAGCTATATATAAATATTAATAACTAATTCTCGCAATTCAACACTAAGCCTTAAATTTATAAAACCAAACAATCCTAACTAAACTTCACACAAACGACAATTGTACCGGTCGCGTAGCAGCACAGTCTAATGGAAGTCCGGATGTCGAACACAAAGACACGTGAGAACGGCTCAAATAATTAACCCTAATCTAAGTCCCGCCTAAATAATATATTTGTTTATCTTAATTATTTAAACTAACTAAACTTAACTAACTTAACTTAGCTAACGGTAAAACTTAACAGAACAAACGATAATAAGAAAACGAATCACCTAGGTAAGATGACTTAATGGGTATAGGATGGCTCAGGTGCTAACAAGTGTTTGAAAGCAGCGTGTAAAGATGAACTAAGATAGATGTAATCAAGGCAACTGGGTTCCTACGGTCAGTTTTACAAGAAAACCCTTAACAACGTCTATTTAGCTTTTAATTTACGGTTGTTTATTTACGTACCCTAATGATTTATTACATGGTCTGTATCAAAATCACAATCCTCACTAAGGCTCGAGCTAATTACAAACCTATGAAGAGAGGGGTAATTCAATAATAAGGATAAAATAACTCAACTTACAAACTAACCTAGTCGATAGCTAGAAAATCGCACGTGGTCTCGCAACGGGTAACTAAATCAACTAAAGCAGAGAGATAAGCTAACCCCTAAGGTTTTGGTCTAACTCAAAGAGGATAATCCTACTAACCTAAATGATTCAAGAAATATAAACCCTAATGGCACGCGTCTACCACAGTCAATCAACACACTCAGTATTAACCGAACTAGCAATTAACGACTACACGAAACAAATTCATGAAATAATCAACTACTCAGAGCTCATGCAACCTAAAATACATCTAATGGAAGTAAGTTTCATGGAATAATATCACAAATTATGAACTTTACAATAACTAAACAATCAAACACGAAATCAGCACCCGAAAAGTGATAAATCAACCGTTAAACATCAAACCTAGGTGATTCTAACCAATCTAGCCAATAATAATCAATGAACGGTAGAAAATATATATAAAAGTGATGAACATGTTCATATAAATCTGATTACAAAAGGTTTGAATGATTAAAACTCAAAAACGAACTTAAAATCGTTAAAACAATCAAAACCGATAACCAAAGGATAAAAGATAGAACCGTAAGCTTGTCCTTCTTGGTTTCTCTCTTAGAGCAGGTGTGAGATGGCTGGAAACTTGAATAAAAATCGTTCATAGGGTTTTAGGGTTTAAATATATATTTAAACACCTCCCTCCTAATATAAAATATGTCAAAACAAGCCCACAAGGCCCGCTAGAAGACAAAATAGATGTTTTTATGATTTCTGGTTGTTCTTGGAAGCCTTGGTACATGTTGGAATCCACCACATGCTGCTTGAATGGTATGACCTGGTCGCGTAGCTCGGCCATGCCATTTTCTGACGTTTTTCGACTTCCAGCTCGTTTATCTTCGTACGCGCGTACCAGCTTCATCCGAGCTCCGTTTTAGCTGATTCTTTCTCCATTTAACTCGTTTTCTCGCTCTATTCAACATGTGACCTATAAGATACACAAACGTGTAAATTCACGCAAGAACTATTGATATTCATTAACATTTAAGCACAAAATAACATAAAAACTATTAGGAAAACATGTGGGTTTTACACCACATCATTGTGGTAATCACACTGGAGGCAGAGCCCTATTCTCTGGGATTCTAAGAACATGATACTTCTGGCCAACCATTAAGAAAAATTTCACGGAATATTCAGAGAAGTGTGATGCTTGTCAAAGACATGGCAACATTTTGCACCAACCAGCGGAATCTATGTATCATATATCCTCATCATGGCCTTTCATGAAGTGGGGCATGGATATTGTGGGTAAGCTACCTAAAGAGCCAGGAGGAAAAAAGTTCATGCTTGCCATGACTGATTACTTCTCAAAGTGGATAGAAGCATAAGCTTTTGTTCAAGTCCGCGAAAAAGAGGTGATATATTTCATTAAAAGAAACATTATTACTAGATTTGGTATTCCTTCAAAAATTATTTGTGACAATGGTTCCCAGTTTATCGGGAAAAGAACCACTAACTTTTGTGGAGGTTGGGGCATCAAGATGATTTCTTCTACACTAGTTCACCTTTAAGCCAATGGTCAAGCATAATCAAGCAACAAGATTATCATCAACATCTTGAAGAAGAAACTAGGACCCAATAAAGGCAAGTGGGCTGAGGAACTTCCTTATGTTCTTTGGGCTGATAGAACAACACCAAAGAATGCAACAGGTCAAACATCCTTCTCATTGGTGTTTGGATAAGAAGCTGTAATCCCTACAGAAATGGTGGTTCCTACTGCTAGAACAAGCATCTGTGATCCTAAGGCCAACGATGAAATTCTTCTCCAAGATCTAGATACTGTTAAAGAGCTCAAAGACCTAGCCAAGATCAGAATGGCAGTGTATCAACAAAGGGTAGCTGGGGTATACAGCAAAAATATAAGGATTAGAAGTTCCATGAAGGAGATCTAGTCTTGAGAAAAGCTTTCCAAAATACAACTAATCCAGCAGATGGAAAGCTAGCACCTAAGTGGGAAGGCCCCTACTTGATCAATTCATAAGCTGGAAAGGGGGCATATCACCTGCTGACTATGGAGGGAAACATGTTACCAAATGCATGGAATGCTATCCATCTCAAGAAGTACTTTTTCTGATCAGGATCAAGTATCCTTAGTGGATCAAGTATCCTTAAAGGGTCAAGGATCCTAAATTGGTAATATTTATCTAATTATTTTTAACAGTAATTAATATTTTGGTTACTATTACATAGACAATTATAGACTAATGGCAGATAGACGGGCAACAAGCTGCGTCGCTACCCCTTTCTGAATAGCAAACCCTACCCTACTAAACACAACGTTCCCCTTAGCATGAGCGGAGTTACTGCTGACCACATGCTGAACCCGCTTAAGAAACTGAACCACGTCAGGGCCGAGAGCGCCAAAAGTGTCAAAAGCAAATGGTACGAACACGTGCTGATTCTCAAGGCAAGCTTTCTCGTGCTTAGCTACTTTAACCGCCTCAACCTTGTTTATCTAATCACTTATTCATTTCAGATTCTTTTTATTAACCTAAGGATAATATGCCCTTAACATTTATTTTTTCCAAGTTTAATGTAAAAATGCAGATTTCAATAAGAGGTTCAAGAACTAAGAGGTTGGCCACCTCTCTCTCACGCTTAAGGTACATTGCTATTTACCTTGGCCTAGCCCACGATTAATATGTGACCCCCGATGGTCATATCTTCAAAGGTTTAAAGGTTTTCATCTTTCTTACAAATTAGAGTTTCTACACTCTCGCCTGGAGCTCACACTATCCAACGTATAGTCCAGGGCAGCGGGACCAGTACACGCTTAGTGGCTGACAATTTCGTTGCTTCGGCTATATGGAGGATCCTAAGATTTATGGTAGACGTACCATACCCCCGGTTTATAGTATTTTCATGCTATCTTAAGACTAAGGTTTCTAACATTTTCATGTTTGCTAAGGTTTTGGCGTTTTCACGTCACTTACATTTGGGCTAAATCCCGGTTTGGGCGAGTCCCCAGTTTAACACCAATTTATTTGGGCTTATCCCCATTTTAACACCAGTTTATTTGGGCTTGTCCCTGGTTTAACACCAGTTTATTTGGGCTTGTCCCCAGGTTATTTGGGCTTTTCCCTAGTTTATTTAGGCTTGTCCCCAGTTTATTTGGGTTTGTCCCCAGTTTGTTGGGTTTAATCCCAGTTAATATCTTAAGTTCTTGGCATCAGGTATCCTAAGTTCAGTTACGAGGATCACAGAAAGATCAACACTTATGGATTCAAGGTCCTAAATTTATTTTTACAAGAATCGCAGAAGGATAAACACTTATGGTAACTTAGGTCTAATTAGATCTTATGGTATGACTTCTACTTATCAATTTACATTTACTTTGCTTAAATATTTATAAACTCTCTTATGTAAGTATTCTATATCCTTAGTTTATATTTTACAAGGATATTCTATCCTTAAAGCTTTTTCTCGAGAATATTTCTTAAAACTATTTATGGACTTAAACTATAACAAATATGATTTCAGAATAATAAACAACACATAAATAGTTAAAAGCTGAAATTATTATTATTAAGTCACCCGGACTTACCAAAACCCTTAACCCAGATTTCACCATTCAAAAGATGGACCATCCACCCGGGTTAAGCAGTTGTTACTAACTGTTCATAAAGTGCATGAAAATAAAAACAGGGGCATCAAAGGCTTCATCCCCACATACAGAGGATCCCTCCACCTTTGCTACCCCCGAAAATTGTCTTAAGGGTCGAAGATCCTTTATCCTAAATTACTATTGTTTAATCTATACCATTACCAAATATCCATAAAACACCAACAAAAAAAACAAAGAAACATGAGCTCAGGCCTTTTCTTTGCATCCTTCATCACCCAATCTAGCACCTTCTTCTTCCACCACCTCTGCTCCTTCCTTGCTTATTCCAGCTCCGCTCCCTTCAGCCATCTCAACTTCTTCTTCATCGTCTCCACCGCCAAGCGCCACTAAAGCTTGCCTCCATTTCTCTACATCCCAAGCTGACCTGTCAAAGTCAGGATCACCAGCTTCTATAGCATCTTGATCCTAGCCTGCAATACTGACTTGGCCGCCCACATCTTGGCCTCTTCAGTAGCTTGTTTTACCTCCTCTTGGTGCTGGGACTCCGGTGTAGATAGCAGATCCTCCAGGCGCTTCTTCTCCTTTGCAAGCTTGGCTTGAGCTTTGTCCTTCGCAGCAGCCGTGGTTCGCATTCCAGTAAGGCTTTCCTCTAGTTCACTCACGATCTTCTCGTGATAGCCTTTGGAAGAGTTCACAGCTTGTACAAGACAATTAGTCATGTTTGGAAGGATACCTAATTCAGAAATAAGAATTATTAGGATCAAGGATACTTACTGCTGAAAGCATGTCAAAAGGACTTTCTAACTCTGAAGCTCTTTTCCTTTGGACGCTCCTGATTTGGCCCGGGTAGTAGCAGTTTGTGGCTCAAAGACGATAGTCGCATTCAAAGCTTCTTTCTTGACGACTGGAGGAGATATGAGTCTATCAATATCCTCCAAGGAGAACTTGCTGACCGACTTGCTGGACTTCTGAGCACCTACAAAGCATAAGGAAAATATAAGTTTAATGTTACTTTATTTTATTAAAAAACTTTAAGATCTTACTTGACATATTGCTGGTGGATTCTGAACAGTCTTCACAAAAAGCTTCAATAAATTTGGCCCGGAAGGTACGAACTTCAGGATCCAGGGCAAGAAATTTCTTTGCTTTTTCTCTTGTTCCTGGTAGGTTAGCCAACGAAGCAAAGTTATCCACTGCAAAGAAGAAAAAACAAGGAAAGACAATTAGGAGAAGGATCAGTTATCCTAAACCGTTTCTTTCTCAAGGATCTAGGATCCTACCCTTTTTAACCCATTTCAATGGTAAATCAACCCCACCAGGGATGGAGCTTCGATTAACAAAAAATAAACTGATTCCTCCAAAAGGAACCATTTTGGGTAACTTTAGAGATCGAAGTTGGTTGTCGGGGTTTGGATTTCAAAAGGAATCGGTTCGACCCGTGAGTGGTTTGGGTGTAAAGGTGTGATAACTCCTGGACACTGAACTCGATATTCTCTTCCTATATTATCCTTTCGATGGTACGCAAGACCCTACAGATCATCGGCATAGCCTGGATATAATACATTCCGGTTGTATCGAAGAAGCTTTGGGTAAAAGAAGAGAAAGAATACGAGTAACCGATGAAGAAGGGACAGGCCGGAAAGCAGACCCAAGCTTTTGAGTAGGCGTCGCATCGGACTGGGGAGTCAAAGGGTCGAAATATAGTCTATGGTGGAAACAGTGGGATTAGACCGTCAATTTCGGGGTCCGTGAACTTGCATATTTCAGAAGATAGGTTTGTAAGAATGTTTTGGGATTGCATTTCTGGTATCTCCGATGTATCGGAGGAAGAAGATGAAGCGATGGACATATATTTGAAAGAAAATATTATTGATGAAAGAAAATAATAGTAGGAGAATACCAGATTGTCGGAGATGTGAGGATATAAAGGGTTAGCCTATTCTCATATATAGGCGGAAGGGCGGTTCCCGAGATGAATAGTAACCGCGTAATTATAACTCCTAACATGACCTATCAAGTTTAATTATTTTTTGGAGGGATTTGAAATTCAAAATGTCAGTTGTCATCCACTTGAAACCGCCATTTTGGGGGGCAATTGTTGGGTCACGAATAATCAGTGCTGAGGATATGTTATTCTTGAAGATATCTCTGGATCAATTATCATTCTCAAGAGTTCTAGAGTTATGTTAGGATCAAGGGTCCTCAGTATTTTATATTATTAACGATTGTTTCTCGTGTGTAGGTTAATATTTGATATGTATAACGGTTGGAAGACCTGGTACACCTATTTAATCGCTACTAGACTCAAAATGCACGTGGTCAAAGAGATGGAAACGGCCAGTGGGAAGAGTGGCGTAATAATAGGAACTTTAGTTATTTGTTATTTCTTTATAACGAGATATTGGATCAGCTAGGTCACACACACTTTTTACTTCACACCTTTTACTTGTATTACTGATCAATATCTCCACCCATGGTAACCCAGTTTTTGATTAATAAAGTGGTGATAGACGATTTTTCATCACCCGGGGTTTTTGTGCTGGCGATCTGACCAAGATCAGGCGCTTTTCCTCACAAAAATCCTTGTGTTCTTGTTTGCAACTGTTTCATAATCGTTATTATCAACCTAACACTAAACCTAACCTAACGAATTTGGTTACATTATCCTTAGTTGATTTTTGACCAAAACAAAAATTATATTTAATCTATCACATTAAAATACTTGATTTTGAACGCATTCTAGCCGATCAAATAGTGCACGAAACCGAGCTAAGGCGCAGTGGTAATCACAAATAAAAGTTTGAGAACATACCCTCAACATGAATCAAAATTCAAGGTTTAAACTCAACTCTCGACACCATGAATGTTGAACTACTCTTTTGAGTTTCACAGTACTCTGAAAATAGTGAACGTAGGTGAAAACCGTGTGTGAAACGGAGTTATAACGAAGAGGGAATCGCGAAAACATTTCGGTGTTTATTGTTGACTTTTCAATACAAAAATTGTTGTTGCTTTGGCTCCAAAACCGGACTCCACCTCTCTCCCCCCTCTTATTACCTTTTTATACCTCATATATTCCCCAAAATCCAACCTCGTTCCCTTTATATCCATTACCTTTCTATTTAACTTATTGCATCTTCCCCATAACTCCATTTTACCTCCCAAATCATCAAACTTCACCATCAAATTCTCCAATATTCAACCTTCATCTTCTTGGTAAGAACTCATGTTCTAAACCAAAACTCTTAAAGTTTCATCTTATTTCTTAAATATCACCTTGTTAATCCTCTAGTAGCTTACCCCAAGTTTCACAAAGGTGAACTTTAGTGGAAGAATCCATATAGAGATTTCAAGGTGTGATTTTAGCCAAACTCATTTGTGTTCTTTATTTTATTTCAAACCATCTTGTGTTTTGGTAACAATAGACTAAGCTATTAACTATATTCATGTTATTTAGCTTAATTTCTCAAAATGTTCAAAAGTTATAAATGTTCAAAAGTTATAAATCTTTTTCAACCTTATATTTTGTTTATCAAAAATTTCTATCTTGGTTGTGAGTGAAGATTATGTGATGAAGTTGCGAGCAATAGTACTACAACCATAAACCCACCAAGTGTTACAAAGGAAAATGAATTAAAATAGTTTCAAAAATATTCCACTAATAAATTCTAAAAATACTTAACTCTTGTTCATGACCCTCCAAATCATATTTTGGTTTGTAGAATTGGTATTCCATGACAATACTTCATAAACTAACATAGTTTATGGCTTATACCCAAACTCTCTTGATAACTAACAAAGTTTTTGGTTTATACCCAAACTCTCTTGATTCTAACATAAGTAAAAACGTTTGTGGTTTATATCTAAACTCTCTTGATTCTAACATAACTAACAAGTTTGTGGTTTATACCCAAACTCTCTTGATTCTTAATGTCATGATCCTCCAAGTTATCTTTTGATGAGTTGTTGAAGTGGTAAACCTATGACAAATTATTGAGAAAATATTATGACTCATGTATATATGAATATATATATATACATATTTTACCATTCGTGCTTACACACTTCCGTTTACCTTTTAGGGTGACGTCGGTGTTCAAACTTCCAAGGCTTTAATCCTTCCTTTCGTAACTTAAATTGCCAAACCGTGAGTTATACTCGATCCCTTTCACACCTTTGGGATGTAACATTGTTATAAAAAAATCACATAAACTCAAACACGCTGTATTTTCACTCAAGCAAACTCAATTCTAATACATGCTAAATCTATATGTTTATTTGATCAATCTACATGCTAGAATAAGTTGGCATGCTATTTTAATTAACTTCTCAAGCCTCCCTTGACACATATAATGTTATAGGATTCGCACACCGCCTTTTTGTATGAGGTCATTGTCAAGTATTCTATTACGGCCTTGTTATGTTGATAATAAGGATATGCTAGTACTTAATCTATGGTTTGAAATGTAGTCATGCATGCTAGTATGAATTCTAAAGCTAAACATAATTTAGTCATGTGGATTTGAGATTTATTCTATAATATTCTATGTAAATTCAAACTTTTATGTTCACCAACATTTTTGTGTTGATGGATATTTTTACAATGTTGCAGGAAATGCTTGAAGAATTGATGCGGGACAACTATTTAAGGTGGATTTAGATACATGCCAAATTCTAAAATCAAGACTATGCTTTAGTATTTTGTTGTTATATGTTTCATTATGGATAAGTTGTATTTTCATTAGTAATGTAAAACAATATTTAATCTATTAAAATCTAGTCATCTCAATGAATTTCTTTGGAATCAATCTATCACATTGCACCCTGATGTTTCTGCCATCGGTTGGGTTGTGACAGATTTATATCAGACCATTGACTATAGGGAATTAGGAAAAAGTTAAATATTTTTTTTGCCTAGTCTATAGCTAGGAGTCCCGTACTAGTTTAACTTGTGCAAAATTTGATCATTCTAATATCTTGAAAATAAAAAATTAAAGATAAAACAAAATAATGCTAAATTGATTCTTCTTACCTCGCCTTTTATGCTTATAAAATACATCCTTCTCATGTGGACTTTCATGCTACACACGAAGACACTCGCGTAACACAAACGAAACGAACTCACTAAACTAGGAGTGATTCCCTCATTTCGGTGATAAGTTTCAATCCGCCTAAACTAAAAATTTTAACCATCAAGATTGGCGTGAAACCCTCACCTTGATGGAAAATTTCATTCATCCCATTCTTGTGGAACTTTACCTTCAATATAGGAGTGATTTTCTTACCTTGAACGGTTAAGCATCATCCACTACTATACGGAAATGAACACCGAAATAGGAGTAAAATTCGCAATTTGGTGACTAGTTCCATTCCTTGATTATTTTTTATATCTCCAAGGTCTCATTTTTTTCTAATGATAAAGGACGTGTCGTAACTGGAAGGGTGAATACCATTAACTGAAATTTCGGCGAGAGTATTTTACCTATTAGGCTAAATCACGATCCCGAACTCAATAGGAAGTTTGACCACATTGGTTAGTCAACGCTTTCGTTAGCTCAAGAGCCGAGCTAAAGGGGCAATCAAATTTTTTTAAGCCTCTCATTTATTTCTATATTGTATTTTTGGATATTAACACACACACACACACACACACACACATATATATATATATATGGATTACTGTCGTGCAATTCTACCTTAAGACCCTCATAATCATTTCTCGTCAAGCAAACATCTAACACTAATTAATTCGAGAATAAACTAAATTTATACTCTTCCCACACAATGTAAAAAGTTGTGAACATTTTACATATGTCCAAATCTTTGTGAAACTATATGTTATTCCATGAAAATACTTAAATTTATGTGCTTATTTGTATTAATACACAAATACTACATGCAAATGTGACAAAAATCAAACTATCAATACTTATACCATTGATCTGACTCACACCATCTCACAATTCTTGTAGATATCTTCCAAAAGACTTTGACACCCCTGCTCCAGAAAGAGCTCGAAGCAAAGTTCCGACAAGAAAATGCTATCATTTATGGCCAAGAAAATTACCCAAATCGTACCCGTAATCGTCAATAAAATCCAAGCCAACTTTGCCAGCACAAAAACCTCGGTTGATTCCAAACCTGACACCCCTAAGACTACCACATTCAACCATAAGTTTTTCCAAGCTTGCAACCCCGAGCCTTTTACGGGTGAGGATGGTGCAATTCGCATTCTCCAGTGGTTCTCGAGCAATGAGCTCACCTTCAACAACTCTGATTGTCCTGCTCACCTCCGTACCCACAATGCCACTAGCGTCTTCAAGAAGACGACTCTCGCCTGGTGGGACAGCGAACGGAGTACCCGTAACGATGAGGAAGCCATGGCCTTATCATGGGGAGAACTCAAGCAACTGATGATGAATGAATTTTGTCCGCCTCGTGAACTCTAACAGCTTGATCACGAGTTCTGGAACCTCAAGCAAACTGGTGATGACAATCCCGCCTACACCAAACGGTTCAAACAATTGAAAAAACTGGTTCCTCACCTTGTAGACACCCCCCAAGAAAGCCATAGCCAAGTACATTAGAGGCCTGCCCGAACTCATCAATGACTCAGTTACATTCCATGCCCTCACTACTCTAGAGAAAGCTTACCACACTGCGGCAGAGCTATCTCATAACCGCGTCCTGAGCGGGTCCCTAGACACGCAAAATGACAAAAAGACTGTAGCCCAAGCCATCACTGAACCACCAAAGGAAACCAAATCTGCAACCACTCCCAACCAAAATGGTAGGTGTGACATTCGTCAATTTCGGGTAAATGGTGTATTCGTTTTTGTATTTTTTTTTATGTTGTAAACCAACCCGATTTATATCTCGAACATTCAAACATATAAAATATTAGTTTTTATGTTACTAAATCATTCCTACTTGTTCAATTTGAAAAACCCCATTTACGTATTCGAAAACGCCTTTAAAACGCTCAAATTACATCGAAAACGAACTTCCGGGTCGCAAAATGAACCACACAAGACGAGCTGACAAAACCCCACCCTCATAGGCGCCACTCCGCGCGGCCATGAGGGCTAGGGCGGTCGTGTGGCGCGGTGGCCTTCAGGTCAGATTCTTGTGTTTGTTGTTGTCTGTGGTTTATATCCTTTTATCCAATCCAATTTTTACCCAATAGACCTAATGTAAAACCCCTCCAATCTTATCCTGTTTATACACTCCATCATCCTTAATTAATCCCACACTTCGATTTCTCTCTCAAATTCAAGTGTCTTTAAGCTTGTTCTTCATGTTCTTGATTAGTTTGACTTTCAAAGTCAAACTGACCAAGTCTTTCATTTTAATTTTTTTATTTAGTCTTAATTAATACTTGAATATGGTCACACAACATATATATAATATACACACCTTTTTACCTTTGGTGGTCACTTCCCCGGTCTCGGTCGGTGGAGTGTCAGGCCTCGTAAGGCAAGGCTACATGAAGGACTTTCGTGGTCCTTGTTATATATTTTCCGCATCTAACCATCTAACTTTATTATTGCTTACTAACCATGCTCATTTTAGTTTGTATATCATATTTATAAAGTTCCATGGTTATGGGTTTATAGAGACTAGTCTCGGTTTAACCGTAATTAGCTCTAGATCGTAAACCGAACTTTGTTTACTAGTTTTGTTAAAGAATTGTTTAAACATGTTTTATGTAGATTTAAATTTCTATAATCATTTATATAAGTTCTATGGTTATGGGTTTGTAAAATCTTACCTCGGTCTTAACCCGAAACAAGAGCCTGACCGAAAACCGAACTTTCATTTAAAGACTTTATTGTTAACCTTTTGGTTGTAAAACATAAGTATCTTTATTTATAAATTATTATACAAGTTCTTTGATATATGGGCATGTGGAAACCATCTATGAACTTATTGTGAGATGGAAACCGAACACAAACCGAACTAAACCGATTTTCACTCGCTTAAGACACACAAGTGTGTTTTTAGCTATCAAGACTTGTATAAATCTTAAAAAATACTTTATAAACTGATTTTAATTATTTGATTAAGTACTTGAAAATTTTGGATCAAACTTGACCTCATAACAAAGTTTAGACCAACAAAATCGAACACTCGCTTAATGGACATTGTTAGTTCTAAAACAAAAGAACTACATACTTGGCTAAGTCTTATTAAATTTTATTGAGTTATCTCATAACATTCATTATTTTGAAAAGTTGACTTTGGGTTTAACCAATTATCAAGACCCGAACCAACAACCCGAAACACTCGTTAAAACCCGTTTTAGTATCTATATTATAAAGGGACTTGCATTCTTGCATTTTTACCCACCTTATTACTTAACATAGGTTGAGTAAAATTAAGGGCTAGATACTTTAACCCGGTTTCGAGAAAACTTATATTTTTAAAAGACCATTATTATGTTTTTCCTTAAATATTTACATTTTAAACTTTAAATTGTTTACTTTTCCTAGCATACATTTTAAATTAACTTGTAACACATTTTCCATTAAGATATTAAATTACTATTTTATTCACATCACATTTTTCATAACGAATCAAGTGGAATTCGTTATCAGATCACACTCTAATTCGCTATCCAGATCACATTCTGATTCGTTATCCTTCCTTAGCTGATTCGTTTATCTAGTTCGTCATCTTCTATAACGAATTGGACCTTGTTAACGAACTGGTCCTTTAACGAACTGACCCTTAACAAACTGAACTCTTAACGAACTGACCCTTAGCTAACTGGGGGTTCATTCGTCATCCTTGACTTAACGAATTGACATAACGAATTAAGGCTAATTCGTTATCTTCCCCCAACGAACTGGCATAACGAACTAAGGCTAGTTCGTCTCCCTTCCGCTAACGAATTAGGTTTAGGTCAGAGAATGTCAGAACATTCCTCGTACCAGCCAACTCCGGCGCCGCCTTTCTGGCGCCGCCTTCGCCGGAAAACCGTGTGGTGGCCGAAAAAACGTAATCCAGCACCGTTTTCGCCGTTTTTCGTCCCGTTCGATCCAGATCTGAGTTAGGGTGAACCCTAAGCTCATCTTAGGTTCGGTTTATACCCGATTCCACCCGGATCTCGTGACTTCAACGGTTTAACGGTGTCGGTTTATCGTTTCGCCACTAAATCTAACAGTTTTGGACCTCTACAAGATCACACTATCATTACCTTGGGTCGGAAATCGGTTCTCCTTCTTCTCCTTCTTGGTTTCGGCTTAGAGAGAGAGTAGGATGAGAGAGAGCTAAGTGTGTGTTTTGGTGGTGTATGGAGTATGAGAAAATGAATGATAATTGGGTAATTAAGGCTTTTATAATTTGAATCATGGGCTTAAGCCCATGGTCTCATCCTTCTTTCCTTCATGATCTAAGTCCATAACCCATATCCATTAACCAACACTAGCCCGACCCATACTAACTCCTACTTTATTTTATTATTTCTCCGCTAACCCGAGTAAACTTTCCCTCCAATATTAAATAATATAGTTATTATTATTTGGAAATTTCGGGATGTTACAGTTAATCAAAATTCTATTTATTTTTAGTTTGATACACATATACATCACCCCATAGAACTAACCCAATTCTCATATTATCACATTTCACGCGATCATATCCTCAAATATGTATAACCCCAAGTTTGTTCACGTATGAAACTCATCGTACGATGTTATTGTTAATTGTATAGTTGTTTATTCCAACCTTAGGTGTTCATTTATTGGACTTCTCATTTTCCACTTATCGGAGTCCTCATTATCGGGTTTCATTTATCGATTTTATTTAGTACCTCGATTTATAGACTTTGACAAATACCTTGATGACTTTTGACTTCAAATCTTATTTCATATTGTTTACCCTAAATTTTTTGTATTTATTCGATCATCTTTACTTTTTTAAAACCGAATTGTTATTTCTACCTTGATTTATATCTTCGGAATTTTTGTTGTTTCAATTATTTATCCCTTTTTTTTCTTGCTTATTTAAAAGTCAAACCCAAAATTTTCAACCGCTGGTAGTGGTTTGTCAATATTGGTAAAATTAAACAGATTTTATTTACGTATCTATTATTAAAAGATTTCAAAATAAATGTGTCTCTTAAACCACACAATGGATTGAACCATGTGGACCATACGACGATCTAAATACTTATGGGTGCACACTTAATTATCGAAATTCCCATGTGGAAGCTATAGTAAGTACATTTGTGTGCGATAACTCAGACCCGAGAATGATAGCAGAAAATGGCAGAAATGCGAGTTATAATAAGGGCATGGTGGATATGTCGTTGGTACATCCTATATATAAATGCCTTTATTATGTTCTCATTTGTGGCGTTTCTAGATTCATGCAAGGATTTGACGTTATTCTTTTTCTTAGAAATTTTCATACAATTGTTTTACTAAAAACGACATTCGTTAGTAATTATCTCTTTATTTTAAGTTTATTTTAATTTCGGGACTAAATTTCCAAAAAGTTGGGGATAATGTGACATTCGTCAATTTCAGGTCAATTGTGTATTCGTTTTTGTATTTGTTTTTATGTTGTAAACCAACCCAATTTATATCTTGAACATTTCAAACATATAAAATATTAGTTTTTATGTTCCTAAATCATTCCCACTTGTTCAATTTGAAAAACCCCTTTTACGGATTCGAAAACGCCTTTAAAACGCTCAAATTACATCGGAAACGAACTTCCGGGTCGCAAAATGAACCACACAAGATGAGCTGACAAAACCCCACCCTCATAGGCGCCACGCCGCGCGGCCATGAGGGCTAGGGCGGTCGTGTGGCGCGGTGGCCTTCAGGTCAGATTCTTGTGTTTGTTGTTGTCTGTGGTTTATATCCTTTTATCCAATCCAATTTTTACCCAATAGACCTAATGTAAAACCCCTCCAATCTTATCCTATTTATACACTCCATCATCCTTAATTAATCCCTGCTCACACTTCGATTTCTCTCTCAAATTCAAGTGTCTTTAAGCTTGTTCTTCATGTTCTTGATAAGTTTGACTTTCAAAATCAAACTGACCAAGTCTTTCATTTTAATTTTTTTATTTAGTCTTAATTAATTCTTGAATATTGTTATACAACATATATATAATATACACCCCTTGTTACCTTTGGTGGTCACTTCCCCGATCTCGGTCGGTGGAGTGTCGGGCCTCGTAAGGCAATGTTACATGGAGGACTTTCGTGGTCCTTGTTAAATATTTTTGGCATCTAACCATCTAACTTTATTATTTCTTACTAACCATGCTCATTTTAGTTTGTATATAATATTTATAAAGTTCCTTGGTTATGGTTTTATAGAGACTAGTCTCTGTTTAACCGTAAATAGCTCTAGACCGTAAACTGAACTTTATTTACTAGTTTTATTAAATAATTGTTTAAACATGTTTTATGTAGATTTTAATTTCTAAAATCATTTATATAAGTTCTATGGTTATGGGTTGTAGAATCATACCTCGGTCTTAACCCGAAACAAGAGCCGGACCAAAAACTGAACTTTCGTTTAAAGACTTTATTATTAACTTTTTGGTTGTAAAACTTAAGTATCCTCATTTATAAATTATTATACAAGTTCTTTGATATTTGGGTATGTGGAAACCATCTAAGAACTTATTGTGAGATGGAAACCGAACCAAACATAACTAAACCGATTTTCACTCGCTTAAGACACACAAGTGTGTTTTTAGCTATCAAGACTTGTATAAATCTTTAAAAATACTTTATAAACTGATTTTAATTATTTTCTTAAATACTTGGAAATGTTGGATCCAACTTGTAACATTCGTCAGTTTTGAATTTAAAATTCAGGCCAATTAATTCTGTATTTTTTTTACTCTTTTGGATCTTCGCTTTATAATTAAAAGAACGAACTATTATTTATTTCATGAGTTTTGTCTTTAGTTCGTCTGTGCCTCACTCGAATTCGTTTACTATTTGAATTAGTATAATAACTTTCAGTCATGTACAAGTGTGACCACAAACCATGTTTTACCCTACTTTATTTAATCAGTTAAAGCTTAGGGATTAATTTGCAAGATATATTAAAAATATTTTATTTCTTCTTTTTCTTTTTTTTCCCCTCCCACTGACGCAAGAACAACCCCAACCCCCCCCCCCACTCTCGTTAATTACGGCATCAATCCATTCCTTAGATCCCGGGATTTGATTTGGTAGCATATTTCTTGTCCATCACGAGATCAATGATATGTTATATATGGTTAATTGACAGCAAATTGATTCGAATATTCGTCCCTAACGAACTCGCGGCTGATTAGACCCCGTAACCCTATAAATTCATGCTTATAAATCAATTGAATAATCCTACTGACTGCGTATCACATTATGAATCATAACCCTAAACCAATTGCAATCTAGAAGCCGTGTAGCATCGAGTTCCGAACCCGTTTGTAGCCGATAACCCTAACTCTTCAATATCCTACAATTCACACTCGTATAAGGTAGTTGTTATTTGTCTCATAATCAAATTTGGCCGAATGTTAAAACCCCTCTGTCAATTTGAATCAACATAGGGTGTATGCTCGTCAATTTGGAATTTTATCGATTTAGGGTTCTGAAGGGTTGGGAACTAATTGAGAAATACTGTTATATAATTTTGGTCTCATCATTTAAACATGTTGTAGCACCAGCTGAGTTGGCTGGTGCGTGATTTGTGAGTTCCTAGAGACCGGCCAGGGCGCGGGTTCGAACCCCCTGGTCCGGTTTTATTCCTTTTTAGTATTATTATTATTTAGTTGTTTTGATAGAATATCTTTTTATTTTGTTGTAAATCAATAAAAAGTTTATAAACTAATGATATTTTCTCACCCACTTAATGAACCAAACTTTTAGTTGTTCAAATAAAAATTTTCATCTAACTTTTCCATTAAAATATACATATATTCATATATGTATATATATATATATATATATATATATATATATATATATGTATATGAATATGTGTCATCAACTAATGTTTATTTTATTTATTTTAAAAATCAAATCAAAATGCTAATAATGATAATAATAATTACTAATATAATTATAATTAACCTAATACATTGTTAAGAGTTGTGACACATTTTATCAAACCAAAAACTTTCAAACTTTTAATTATAATTATCTCGTCACTAAAATATTTTCCTTAGTAGTTTAAGATTTATTGCAAGAAAATTTGGTTAATTTATTTTCATTATAAACTTAGAACGATCCCAAATTCGTTATAAATCCCAAATTCTCATTATCTTGTTTGTTATCCTCGTTAAGATGTTTACTTCGAAAGTACTTTTAAATTAGGAAAACTCATATGGATTCTCGCGTGACCTATCAACTTGCTTGAACCATCTATCCGTTATCACCTCTATATTTCAGGTAAGTTTACATATTCCCCTTTTTCATCTTTTAAATTTCGGGGGTGACATGTATACCCTATTTAAAATACTCATTTTTATTTTCTTATCTATTCATAACACAATCCAATATATGTTTATGTGTGATTATTGCATGCTCTACGATAATGTCTATGTGCTTAATTGTTTATTTCATGTTTGGTGGTTGGTATCTCATCCTCATCTAGTATGATCATACGTTTACCCAGGTACTTCGATTTCGTATCAATAGGAACGGGTCCACATCTATTTAGTTATTTACATTTTCCATGGGAATTATATGCTCAACATTAACATATGAATTGTGGTTTTTATCTATATATGTATCTCAACTAAAAGTTATGTATTCTCACCAACATTCGTGTTGACAAACTCTATTTTTATACATGCTACAAGTACAAGTAATTTACATTGATCAAGATTGAAGATGTTAGTTTTTACCTTAGGATATTTATCCAAACAATAAATATGATGTATCTGTTTTGATTATTATAATTGTGTACTTGTTTGATATTAATGAATTAAATAATTATTGTCATTTGAATTAGTGTCTTTTGAGCTACTGTCCAATCAATACGTTACGCCCCGGTATGTTCCGCCTTTGGTCGGGGTGTGACACAACTTGATCTCATAACAAAGTTTGGACCAACAAAACCGAACACTCGCTTAACGGACGTTGTTAGTTCTAAAATAATAGAACTACATACTTGGTTAAGTCTTATTAAATTTTATTGAGTTATCTCATAACATTCATTATTTTGGAAAGTTGACTTTGGGTTAGACCAATTATCAAGACCCGAACCAACAACCCGAAACACTCGTTAAAACCCGTTTTAGTATCTATATTATAAAGGGACTTGCATTCTTGCATTTTTACCCACGTTTTTACTTAACATAGGTTGAGTAAAATTAAGGGTTAGATACTTTAACCCGGTTTCAAGCAAACTTATATTTTTAAAAGACTATTATTATGTTTTTCCTTAAATATTTACATTTTAAACTTTAAATTGTTTACTTTTCCTAGCATTTATTTTATTTAAAGACTTCCTAAGACAACCCTTCTAATACAAGACTTCCTTTCACCTAGACTTTGCTCGGCTAAATTCATCCTTCCGGTACCCGTCATTTTACCAATCAAATAATTACTTGAATGGGAGTACTATTCATACCCCGTTTTCCATCTTTCGTTTTGGGGGTGATATTGCATATTTATTCAAATTAAATGCTTTATACTTGAGTCTTAAACCACAAACTTTATTGTATACTTTACTTAAATAAATGCTCGATATAGTGTTCTATTCATACATGCGTATATGTAACATCCTAAAATATTCTAATATTAAATAAAGAAAGTCGCGTTTAATTATCGTGTGTTAACATTTAATTGATATTAAATAAAGAAAATGTCATGGACTTGGATTAATTAAGATGGATTAAAGGGTAATGAGCCTTAGGTCCATGGACTTTAAGGGATATAAATATCCTCTTAAACCACCTTAGAACCCTAAATCCTCATTTCTTTCCATCCTAATCTCTACACACTCAAACACACACATACACCACACCATATACGGCCGCCGAGAGAGAGCGAGAGCGAGATCCGAGTCCAAACGAACGCTAGTTGGGATTAGATCGTTAGTACGCGAGCTATATACAAGATTGATAGCTAGTAAGCAAGCTAACCTAGATCAAACGAGCAAGTAAAGGTATGTCTTTTACCTTAAAGTTTACGTTTTTATTAACGTTTAACCTTGAAACTTAGAACGAGAATAGATCGGGTATAAACGAAATGTAAAGTTGTAAACTTGATGATAAAATGAACCTAATGAACCCGCGAACATAAACGGCTCGTTCAAAATGAAACCCTAGATTTATTATCTAAAAAGGTGCGTTCTTTATGTTACAAACGGGTCAAGATTGGACTGCAAACGGTCAAGGAACGTTTAGGACTAAGGCCAAATCTTAAAATGTGTATTGAGGTTGTGAAATATGCGAAGAGACGAACCCGCGAACGGCAGACCACGAACTTCACTTGTGTATAAGTTCGCTGTTGAGCAAGTTTGCCCCTTTAAGTTCGTTGTGGTACAAGTTCGCTGCTTATAAGTTCGCTAAAAGCTTAACTTCGCCGGACCCTAAGTTCGACAGAAACTAACCCGCTGAATGTTAAGTTCGCGTACATATAAGTTCGCCTCGTTCAAGTTCGCCTGCTACCAAGTTCGCATACTGTTAACTTCGCTGATGATAAGCTCGCCAAGTTA
The DNA here is from genome assembly GCF_021521415.1 of Bidens hawaiensis. Lineage (NCBI taxonomy): Eukaryota > Viridiplantae > Streptophyta > Magnoliopsida > Asterales > Asteraceae > Bidens > Bidens hawaiensis. The sequence goes on along the minus strand of NW_027498462.1, from coordinate 69,994 downwards.
ACTTCGCTGAACATTAAATTCGCTTAAAATGCTAAGTAAAAGTAATCCAGTAATAGACCACGAATCGGGCTAACGAATGATTAGGTGAATAAAGTAATAACTTAAAATCCTAATGGAAAATGTGTTAAGACAGTTAACGAAAATAAAATTTTTCCAAGCTGACCTGGCAGCTTAACCCTAGCCAGGGGCTCTGCCCCTTGGACCTCGCTAGGGGCTGCCGCCCCTAGAACCCCGCTGCCAGGGCCCCCGGACCCCCGTTCGTTGTGGGTCATATAAAGATAGAAATACGGTATAAGTAGTAATAGTTAATTGATACATGTAATTGTTATACAGTTAGTCGTGCACAGCTCAAGAAAGGAATAACCATAAACGGTGAACGTAACCGCATTCAGGTGAGTTTCTAGCCCCTTTTCCTTGTTATGTTTTCGGGGCTGTGTGCATACTCGATGTGATAGTTAATACACTTACCTTAACTGGTAAGTGTATGCCTTATATGGTTTATATGTTATGTATGTATATCTTAAATGTGAATGAAAGCTTGTCGGTATGTGAACGGTCTTCGGATATTGCACATGCTAACAAGAGAGGTATGTTTATGATAGATGAATGTGTATGATAGATATATGAACAATATCTGAGCATGTATGAATGATTAAAGAAAGTATGTATGTTATGGGTATGTAAAGATGGTATGTACAACGATGAAGAAAGAGGGACCAGACCCTAATAATATCTGAGATAGAAGGGACCATACCCTAATATTATCTAAGATAGAGAAGTAAATAAAAGGGACCAGACCCTAATAATATCTGAGATAGACAAGAAAGGGACCAGACCCTAATAATATCTGAGATAGAAAAGGAAAGAGGGACCAGACCCTAATAATATCAGAGATAGAAAAGGACAGTAATTTATATAGTATGAAAGTAATAAAGTACGAACGTATGTATGACTTACGTAATGAAAGTGAATTAGTAAAGTAATTATTATGTATCTTCGGATGCATAATTGAAGGTAAGTGTATGTATTGTATAATGTGTAATTAAGTAGAACTCACTCAGCGTAGCTGACTTTTAGTATGCACGCAAGTGAGTAGATTGAGGCAGTTCGCTTGATGAGGACACATGGCATCGAATTGAAGACACTGGTGTCTAAAGGGAATGTTATGATGTTTTAAAGACTATGTTTTGTTTTTAAATGACTATGAATGTTTGATAAGACAAGATTTGAAAGTTATGTAATGTTTTATGGTTGAAGTTTTATATTCCGCGTAAAGTTTTAATTAACTCTGATATATAGAACTGCGTTTATGAGTAAATCCAACACCCAATGTAGGGCACCGGTAACGGGGCCTTACAGTATATGCTTATGTGTTTACCGCTTTTGGTTGGTTGATTCATAAATCCGTGAACTATCTGGTATTCTCTTATAGCACGGTGTCGTTAATGTATTGTTATTAACGATCTCATAGAAATCCGAATCTATTTGGTATTCTCTTATAGACGGTGTCGTTAATGTATTATTATTAACGATCTCATAGAAATCCGAATATATTTGGTATTCTCTTATAGACGGTGTCGTTAATGTTTTCTTATTAACGATCTCATGGAAATCCGAATCTATCTAGTATTCTCTTATAGACGGTGTCGCTAATGTGTGCTATTTAGCGATCTCATTTATCCATATTGTTGCTATTATTTATTGTTTCGTATACAAGTTGTGGAATTTTCTTATTATATACTTATTGTTCAAAAACTATGAAATTGCTCACCAACTTCGTGTTGATAAATTCTATTTTATGCGATGTTATGGGTTTAACTTTTGTTGAATCGAGGACTTGTATAAAAACATTATCAAAACTGTTAGCATATTAGCAAAACGAAATATATATATATATATATATATATATATATTTGTTTACTTGTATTCAATTTGTTTTGTATGAACAAGTTGTGTGATTGTTTATTGATTTATGAAATAAATGAGTTGATTAAATATTGTCACTTAAAATAGTGTCTTGTGTTTTTGGGCAATCGGTTGCACCCTGGCATGTTCCGCCGCCTTTGGTCGAGGTGTGACAGTAAGAAACGCAAGTTTCAAAACCCTAACTACGCCATGGTAACCCCGTTGAACGAAGTCCCTATAACCCAGAACATAGCTCCCGCAACCCCAAACCAACCACTAGCCAAAAAACCTTACACCAGACCATATCCCAAGTGCATTATTTTCCCATTCCACCATCCTACTACACCCGCTTGCTGCCAGTGTACCACTTGCGGTCGCTATGGACACCTCGTCACTGCTTGTCGAAGTGGTCCAAGGTCGCAAGGTAATCAAGCACCGAACCCAACTGATAACCAGCAACCTCCCGCCATCACAAATGGACGAGCTTGCTATGCATGTGGAGATCCTAACCACATGTGTAACCAGTGCCACCGCATCAACAACCAAGCTCAAGCTCCGTAACAACAACAACAACCAGCCCGCGGTCGTGCATTCAATATTAATTTGGCCCAAGATTAAGCCGAGAATGATGTGGTAAACGGTACGTTTCTTGTTGATGGAGTTTATGCTTCGATACTCTTTGATACTGGAGCGGATAAAAGCTTTGTGTCATTAGACTTTAAACCTTTACTTGCGCATACTCGATCAAAGCTAACAAAATCCTTCACCGTCGAAGTCGCGGATGGAAAACCGAGTTTTTTCAATTCTATGATTCACGATTGCTACTTAAATCTTAATGACCATTAATTCTCAATCCATCTCACACCCATGCAATTGGGTAGTTTCGACATCATAGTAGGCATGGACTGGCCTGCCAAGAACCGTGCCGAAGTTGTTTGCTTCGAAAAGTTAATTCTTTTTCCCTCTTCTGTCCGGTGATATTCTTCAAATCTACGGTGAAAATCCATCAGGTGGTCTCAAACTCATGTCTTGTAGTCAAGCTCAGAAATACATGCAAAAGAAATATGTTGCCTTCTTGTCTCATATAGTAGAAAAGAAAGAAAACATCAAGAGTATAAAATACATTCCAATCATTCGGGATTTTCCTGATGACCTACCCGTTCTTCCACCTCTCCGATCTGTTGAATTCAAAGTCGACCTCATTCCCGGTGCAACTCCAGTCGCCAAAGCTTCTTACTGTCTTGCAGCTTTCGAAATGCTAGAACTTGCCAGCCAACTTCAAGAATTGGCCGACAAGGGTTTCATTCGTCTGAGATCATCTCCCTGGGGTGCTCCCATCCTATTTGTTAAAAAGAAAGATGGATCCTTCTGAATGTGCATTGACTATCGTGAACTCAACAAAGTCACAATACATAATCGTTGTCCTTTGTTTCACATCGATGATCTCTTTGATCAACTCCAAGGTGCGACATGCTTTTCAAAAATTGATCTTCGTTCTGGATATCATCAACTTCGTGTACATGAAGACGACATTCCCAAAACTACAATTCAAACTTGTTACGGACACTACGAGTTCATGGTTATGCCTTTCGAGTTAACCAACGCACCCGTGGTTTTCATGGACCTCATGAACCGAGTTTGCAAACCATACTTGGACAAATGCGTCATCGTCTTCATTGATGATATCCTAATTTATTCTAAGTCCAAGTCAACCATGAAGAACACTTTCGTCTCATATTAGACCTGGTAAGAAAGGAACAACTTTACGCCAATTTCTCCAAATGTGAATTCTGGCTAAAAGAGGTTCAATTCTTAGGTTATATTGTCAACGACAAAGGCATTCATGTGGATCCAGCCAAAATTGAAGTAGTCAAGAATTGGATTGCCCCTAAGTCCCCTACCGTTTTTCCCGCTCATTCCTTGGATTAGTGGCCTATTACCATTGCTTCATTTCTAACTTTTCAAAAATCGTCGTTCCTATCACCTCTTTGACACAAAAGGGTACACCCTACGTTTGGGGTCTAAGAAAGAGGAAGCATTTTAAAATCTCAATGACAAGCTTTGTAACGTGCCAATCCTTGCTCTTCCCGACGGTAACGACAATTTCATTGTACATTGCGATGCATCTCATCTTGGTCTCGGTTGTGTTCTCATGAAACGAGACAATGTTATCGGTGCTGTCGTATTTGCCTTGAAAATCTGGATACATACCTATACAGTACCAATTGTGTTGACTTTACCGAGCACAAGAGTCTCCAACACATCCTCAATAAAAAAGAACTCAACATGCGCCGGCGCCGATGGGTTGAACTAATCAGCGATAATAACTACTGAATTCATTACCAATATGATAAGGAGCTTGTATATCTGTTTTGTGCCCACCTCTAAACCGACATCCAATATCGTATCTTCGACGCTCAACATATCTCAGTCACCGAAGGCAACATGTATGACAAAAAGTCTTATGGTGTTGAACTACTACTCAAAACCAAACCCAACATATTGCTTTATTCTACGAACCAACTGTGGATTCCCAATTGCGACGATCATCGTTCTTCTATCATGCTCGAGGCTCATACAACTCGATATTCTGTTCACCCCGGTGCAGATAAAACGCACCAGGATCTGTGTTTCGTGTATTGGTGGCCCGGTATGAAAAAGGACATTTCACAATACGTGTCTAAATGTCACACTTGCACTAGAGTGAAGGCCGAACACCAACTTCTTTCTGTTTTGCTTGTGCAACCAGAAATCCCGATGTGGAAGTGGGATTTCATCACGAAACTCCCATAAACACCTTCTCGTCACGATAGTGTCTGGGTAATCATTGATCACCTAACCAAATCCGCTCATTTTTATTCCCATACATGAGGAGTTCAACATTGAGATGCTAGCCCGAATCTATGTCAAGGAAACTGTTAGCCGTCATGGTGTCCCTTTGGAAATCATATCCGATCTTGATAGTCATTTCACATATCGTTTTTGGGGTTCTCTACAAACCGCCTTGGGTACACAATTTAATGTTAGTATGCCCTTCCATCCTCAAACCGATGGTCAAACCTCACGTACTATCCAAACACTTGAGGATATGCTTCGATCGCGCGTCTTGGATTTCGGTGGTAACTGGGATCTGCATCTGCCATTAATTAAATTCTCATACAACAACAATTATGTAACATCCCATTTTTCTAGTTCGGTTAATAAATGAAAATATGGATTACTATGAGTCGGGCTAGTGTTGGGTAAAATGGATATGGGTTATGGACTTGGGTCATGAAGGAAAGAAGAAAAAGACCATGGGCTTAAGCCCATGATCCATAATTATATAAACCTTAATTACCCATTTTTCATTCATTTACACATATTCCATACACCACCAAAACACACACTTAGCTCTCTCTCTCATCTTGCTCTCTTACTCTCTCTAGCCGAAAACACCAAGGAAAAACCGATTCCGATCCAAGTTAATGATAGTATGATATTGTATGAGCTCAAACCCGTTAGATCTAGTTGCGAAACGACGAGCCGACACCGTTAAACCGTTTAAGTCACGATATCCGGGTGGAATCGGGTATAAACCGAATCTAAGATGAGCTTAGGGGTCACCCTAGCTCAGATCTGGATTGAACGGGACGAAAAACGGTGAAAAACGAGTTAAAACTTGTTTTTCCTACGAATCCGCGTTTTTCCGGCGACGGCGCCGGAAATGATACGAGGTAAAAGAAGAATGTTAGAGAATGTTTCTGACATTCTCTGACCTAAACCTAATTCATTAACGGGGAGTTAACGAATAAGGGGTGATTCGCCACGTAATTCGTTACAGAAAACATAGCGAACTAGCTTCAGTTCGTATTCAATTCGTTTAGGGGAAAAGATAACGAATCACCATTGATTCGTTATAGCCAGGTCGTTAGAAGATATACGAATTAGATGGACTAATTCGTTATATGGACTGGTTCGCTATGGACTGATTCGTTAAGAAGTCCAGTTCGTTAAAGGGTTCAATTCTCTATGAGAACCAATTCGTTATGATAACCCAATTCGTTAAGAGCAGTTTAACGAACTAGAAGTTTAACAAAATGACAGAGCAGTCCCTGTACTTAGAAAAAGAAGGATATAATTACAAAAAATCCCTTGAACTTTTAAGTTAATAAATTAATTAATGATTCAAAATTCTAATGGAAAATGTGTTAACACCAGTTAATGGACCCTTCTAGGGGCTGCCGCCCTAGACCCCAGCCAAGGGCTCTGCCCCTTGGACCCTGCTAGGGGCTGCCGCCCCTAGACCCCGCTACCAGGGGCGCTGCCCCCGGACCCCCGTCCGTTGAGGGTTATAATTGGACTAGAAATACGATATGGATAGTGATAGTAATTAATATGCGTAATTGTTATACAGTTAGTCGTGCATAGCTAAAGAGGGGAATAACCGTAAATGGTGAACGCAGCCGCATTGAGGTGAGTTTCTAGCCCCACTTCCTTGTTATGTTTTCGGGGCTGTGTGCATACTCGATGTGATAGTTAATACACTTACCTTACTTGGTAAGTGTATGCCTTGTATGATTTATGTATGATGATTTCTTGATGGTGTGTGAACGATCTTCGGATATTGCATATACCGTCAGGTGGAAGTTAAGGATATGATTGATATGTATGACGTATGAATGATGTATGTATGAATATATATGATGTATCAATAATGTATGTATGATATGTTGATGGTACGTGAACGCCCTTGGAGATTGCACGCATTGTCAAGGAAAGCATGTAAAGGACAGGTAAGTTATAGTAGTACTAACGTAGGGAACCGACCCTAATAGTATCGGCGAACGTAGGGAACCGACCCTAATAGTATCGGCGAACGTAGGGAACCGACCCTAATAGTATCGACGAACGTAAGGAACCGACCCTGATAATATCGGAGAATGAAGGGAACCGACCCTAATAGTATCGGCGAATGTAGGGAACCGACCCTAATAATATCGGCGAAGTTTATAGAGCGAAATGCTCATAAAACATATATGTACGAATGAAAGTATTATGTAAGTATGAAAGAAAGGACGAAAGTACGAATGTATGTACGCATTTAAGTAAATATGAAGGTGTGTACCTTTGGGTGCATATGTCAGTATGTGAATGTATTATATGTCATCTGATTAACTAGAACTCACTCATCGTAGCTGACTTTTAGTATGCACGCAGGTGAGTAGAATGAGGCAACTTGCTTGAGGGGAAGCACATGGCATGGATTTGAAGACACTGGCATCTCAATGAAGTGTTATGTTATGATATTTAAAGAACAATGTTTTATGTTTAAATAAGTTGAATGTTCATTAAGACAAGGATTAATGGTCACGTAATGTAATGGTTCGAATGTTTATAATATTCCGTGAATGTTTTATTAACTCTGATATATAGAACTATGTTATTGAGTAAATCCAATGTTAAAGTGAGTCACTGGTAACGGTGCCTTACAAATTATCATTCAAGCATCAATATGTCTCCATCAGAAACCCTCTATGGTTGAAAATGTCGGTCTCCCGTTTTTTGGACCGTGGTTGGGGAATCCCAAATCACTTGATCTGAGTTAATTCAAGAAACAACCGACAAGATTCATAAAATCCAAGACAATCTTCGTGCCGCTCGAAATCGACAAAAGTGTTATGCCGACCGAAAGCGTATTGCCGAGATATACGAAGAAGGAGACGTAGTTTACCTAAAAGTTTCTCCTTGGACGGGTGTTTTCCGATTTGGCAAGCGAGGAAAGTTAGCTCCACGCTATGTTGGACCATTCAAAACAATAGAAAGTATTGGTCTTGTAGCCTATAAAGTTGATATGCCTAAAGAACTAAGCAACATTCATCCGACATTTCATGTTTCAAATCTAAAGAGGTGCGTCTCCAACAAAGATATCTGAGTTCCACTCGAAGACGTTCAAATCTATCCAACTATGCATTTTGTGGAGAAACCAGTCGAGATCATGGATCGAGAAATCAAGAAACTCAAGCGGAGTTGAATTCCAAATGTCAAAGTACGCTGGGAAGCAAAGAGCGGTGCTGAATTCACTTGGGAATGCGAAGACCAAATAAAAGCCAAATACCCACATCTCTTCCCAAATTCCTCGGCATGAAGAAATTTCGGAAAGCAATTTTCTAAAGTAGGGGAGACTATACTTTCCAGTTCGTTGTATTACTAATTTAATCCCTTGTAACTGTCAAATATTTCATTTTGAATCCTTGCAATCTTAATTTCGTGCCTAATGGAATTATATTTTGAATCAAACATTGCTTGTTAATACATGATTCATGTTTAGTCAATTAAATGCATACTATTATTCAAAACTATAAAGAAATGAAAATTATATTTAATCTATCACATTAAAATACTTTATTTTGAATGCATTCTAGCCAATCAAATAGTGCACGAAACCGAGCTAAGGCGTAGTGGGAATCACAAATAAAAGTTTGAGAACGTAACCCTCGACATGCATCAAAATTAAAGGTTTAAACCCAACGCTCGACACCATGAATGTTGAATTAATCCTTTGTATATCATAGTACTTTGAAAATAGTGAACGTAGGAGAAAACCGTGTGTGAAACAGAGTTATAACGAAGCGGGAATCGCGAAAAAAATTTGGTGTTTATTGTTGATTTTTCAATACGAAAATTGTTGTTGCTTTGGCTCCAAAACCGGACTCCACCTCTCTTCCCCCTCTTATTACCTTTATAATACATCATACACTCCCCAAAATCCAACCTCATTCTCTTTATATCCATTACCTTTCTATTTAGCTTATTACATCATCCCCATAACTCCATTTTACCTCCCAAATCATCGTACTTCACCATCAAATTCTCCAATATTCAACTTTCATCTTCTTGGTAAGAACTCATGTTCTAAACCAAAACTGATGTGCGAAATGTATCTACGAAAACTACGACTCTCAACTAAGCTTTAAATTAAAACGAAATATCCTAACTTAAGCTCACACAACCGGCAAGTGTACCGATCGTATGTAGTAAAGACTAAGGAAGTCCGAGTATCGAACACAAAGACACGTGAGGTGGCTCAGATTACAAACCCTACTCAAGTCATGCCTAAATAATATATTTGTTTTAACTTATATATCTAAACTAACTTAACTTAACTAACGGTGTAACGAAACTAACTGGAAACTTAATGGGATTCAACGATAATAAGAAAACGAATCACCTAGGTAAGATGACTGAACGGGTATAGGATGGCTCAGGTGCTAACAAGTGTTTGAAACCAGCTTCTAAAGATGAACTAAGATAGATGTAATCAAGGCAACTGGGTCCCTACGGTCAGTTTTACCAGAAAACCTAACAACGTCTATTTAGCTTTTAATTTACGGTTGTTTATTTACGTACCCTAATGATTTATTACTTGGTCCGTATCAAAATCACAATCCTCACTAAGGCTCGAGCTAATTACAAACCTATGAAGAGAGGGGTAATTCAATAATAAGGATAAAATAACTCAACTTACAAACTAACCTAGTCGATAGCTAGAAAACCGCACGTGGTCTCGCAACGGGTAACTAAATCAACTAAAGCAGAGAGATAAGCTAACCCCTAAGGTTTTGGTCTAACTCAAAGAGGATAATCCTACTAACCTAAATGATTCAAGAAATATAAACCCTAATGGCACGCGTCTACCACAGTCAATCAACACACTCAGTATTAACCGAACTAGCAATTAACGACTACACGAAACAAATTCATGAAATAATCAACTACTCGGAGCTCATGCAACCTAAAATACATCTAATGGCAGTAAGGTTCATGGAATAATATCACAAATTATGAACTTTACAATAACTAAAAAATCAAACACGAAATCACCCTAAAAGGTAAACGGAAGTGTGTAAGAAGCGGCAAATCCTGAGTTATATTGTAAAGTTCATAATTTGGTTAAATCGCCAAATCCTGAGTTATACTCGATCCCTTTTAAACTTTTCACACCTTTTGGATGTAACATTGTTATTAAAAAATCACATAAACTCAAACACACTCTATTTTCACTCAAGAAAACTCAATTCTAATACATGCTAAATCTATATGTTTATTTGATCAATCTACATGCTAGAATAAGTTAACATTCTACTTTCATTAACTTCGCAAGCCTCCCTTGACATATATAAAGTTATAGGATTCGCACACCTCCTTTTTGTATGAGGTCATTATCAAGTATTCTTTTACGGCCTTGTTATGTTGATAATAAGGATATGCTAGTGCTTAATCTATGGTTTGAATTGTAGTCATGCATGCTAGTATGAATTCTAAAACTAAACATAATTTAGTCATGTGGATTTGAGATTTATTCAGTATTATGCTATGTAAATTCAAACTTGTATGCTGTAACATCTTGAAATTTCTGGATCAATAAAATGCCAAGTTTCAAATTTTAGGGACTAAAAATAAAAATATGCTTTTCCGTTTGATCGCGATACGCGATCGCTCAGGAACCAACGTCATCGCGTATCTCGATGACGTGGTCTGACAGCAAGACACGTGTCCCGCCGCGTGTCACCACGTGGCACAGCGTCAGCCACGTGGCAAAGCTACTGGATGATTCATCAAGCCTAGTCGCGATACGCGACGGTCTTCTTTTGGCCCATCGCTTATCGCTATGTCTTATAATAATAACAAAAGGGCCCGTTGACCCATCGTTATACGCGATGGATCATAAGCAGGACCCATCACGTATCGCGATGGGTCAGTTTGACAGCCCCTATAAATAGGGCCATCAGCCCTCATTCTCAATTCACAACTCAAATTACTTACTCTCTCACTAGAAAATCATCTCTCTACCTCGATAAGCGTGGCACGACTTTCCTCGTAATATGTGCCCTAAACCGACGATACCTCTGTAGCATCCTAGAATTTTCATATTTAATAAAGAAAGTCGCGTTTAGTTTTTGGGCCTAAATAGATAATTAGCAAAGAAAAGGTCATGGACTTAGATTAGTCAATATGGGATTATGGATGAGATGGGCTTAGGGTCCATGGGCCTTAGGGGTATGAATACTCCCTTAAACCACCCTAAAACCCTAAATCCTCATTTCTATCCATCTTATTCTCTACACACTCAAACACACATCTACACCATATATATATACACGGCCGAGAGAGAGGGGTAAGATCCGATCCAAGCAAACATTGATTCTCGATAGATCATCGTTATGCACAAGATATATACAAGATCTAAAGTCCATAACTAAGCCAAACAAACCCGAAAAGGTATGTTTCGATCTTGAAGTTTACGTTTTTATAAACGTTTAGCCTTGAAACTTGAGTCTATAATAGATCGGGTATAAAAGAGACATAAAGTTTCAAGCTTGATAATAAAAATGAATGTAATGAACCCGAGAATGGAAACGACTCGATTAAATGAACCTTTGAACCTAGTTGGAACGTTTTAGCTTGAAAAGATCAAAACTTTACGATTCGTTCGGGTCAAACTTAGGCCGCAATCGGACTAGGGAACGATTGTGGCTAAGGCCGAACCATAGTAAGCGAACAAAGGTCGAAAAACGCGTGTTTTGGATTGACGAAACGAACTCGGACAGCAGCGAGCTCGCTGTATAACTTCGCTAGTTATAAGTTCGTTGTTGTATAAACTTCGTTGGTTATAAGTTGCTTGTTGTATAACTTCGCCAGATACTAAGTTCGCTAACTATAACTTCGCCAAGTTAAATTCGCCTAAGGCTAAGTTCGCTTAAGGTTTAACTTCGCTTATGTTAAGTTCGCTTAATGTTAAGTTGTAACACCCCGTAACCGCAGCGGAAACGTAAACGGGGTGCGACAGACTCGTCTGATATCAACCACATTGCTTATAAAGAAAACTGAATACATTAATATACTTCAAAATTACATTATCTCGTATTTCATTACCGTCTAGGTGATACACACATCATACAATACGATACATAATTCTATTTATTATAATGTATCCTAACATTCCGCACGCAAATCTTACACACATCAAGCACTTAGCACGTAAGCAATCACTTCATCTTAGTTGTACCTGAAAAGCATGTGAGAAAACGGGTCAACTACGAATAGTTGGTGAGTTTCACAATTCGAGTAAACCATGATAAATCATTATCATAAAATAATATTATTATCGATGTAATTATGCTGAGCCCACAAGTGAAACCTCTGACTATCACACACAACCCCCGTGGCATATCCCCCGCCCACGGACCCGTGACATATCCCCCGTCCACGGAACTGCCCCAAACCGCTATGTCTAACATTACATAGCAAAATATATATAACACCCAAAATAGACATGTGCAACTGGCTGGGAAACATCAGCAAATCCATGCCGGACCAGTTGGGTTTGTCAGACCAATAGTACTATTCACACTCTACCGGCTTTTAGCTAATCACTCGTGTTGCGGGGCCTTACAATGTTAGCAACTCAGACAATTACCATCTTAGTACATTTCCGTACGATTCCCGTACAATAGAACATATATAAATACATTCATTTCCATGCGATCAGCATGTACTTAAACATTTTGATATAAACATGCTTTCCGCCCCGGGAAAATATTTAAAACAGTTCAGTAAAAGGGGGCTCGTGAAACTCACCTTAGCACATGCAAGCAGGTAACAACAATCATTATCAATTAACACGTCCAATCTGTAATATGATCCCTACGATCGTTATTATACAATTATTGTTTATATAATCTTTAACCTTATCAATCGGTACATCTGGGGACACTGTTAACCCAGTACTGTACCTGTTCCGGGGGCAATGTTAACCCAGAAATACTTCTCCGGACTCAGATTGTGATGACGTTTAGAGTTCCATGGTCACAATTTCTATTAGTCGTTTTCTCGTTTTGCGTGCCTAGCACGAATATCCGTTTTATGTTTCAAAAATGAGTTTGGTCACACACGACCCGAAAATAGTGGTTGTCTGATAATTTAATTCAAAATGTGAAATTATAGCTCGGTTTAGACGTCCCGATTGGCCGCGGGACTCGTTTCCGTCTTTGGCGTACCGGAAACCGTTAAAATCGGTTAAAAATACCCAAATCATCCGACTTATTTTCGGATGATTCATTTTTACTTGTTTAACTCAATTATATGAAAATAGTCCATTTTTAAGGTTTTTATACACCAGTCAGCTCGCTTAAGCGAACTTCACCGGTTTACACGTTTTAACTTTGAAAGTTTGATAATCAGCACGATTAATTATCCGTTTACTCCCGGATCTTGAAATTTTGCACAAATCACTTTTTAATAGTGGGGAATTTTATAAAAATATTTCCAGAATTATTTCTTATATTTAAAATTTATTTATCTATTTTTAAACACTAAATATGTCGTAAATACCAAACGACCTTAGAAAAATCCCAAATTTTTCCTGGATGTCCCCTGCCATCCAAATAGTCCCCTGTAATTTTTCCAGAACCAAAATCTTCTTTTACATGCCCTTTTTCCAAAACCGAGCTAGAAATCCCTAGAACTTGTTTAACCGAAAAGCCTACTTAGACTTCTCCAACGGACCTCAAATTTTGTGTGTGACTTATACATGATATGAAAAGCTTATCTGAAATTTTCCAGAATTTTTCATGATATTTAACTATTTTTCACCATTTTTGGCCAAAACCGAGCATTAAATTCACCAAATATTAATCCTTTATCCAAAAATTACCAAATATTCACAGAACTCATCTTTTCATGTGTTTAACACCTCTGTAAAATTTCATGACCTAACTCTAAAGCATCAACAATCTGTCCAAATTTCCCAAAACCGAACATAACCGAATATACCTTTCGTTTTCCGCCACTACAAGCTACAAACTCATCTTTCCGCCTTATCTACCACTAATACAGAGCCTACAAACAACATACCACAATACCAAGCAAGTTACACTCACGATCAAGCCATTTCTTTCATGGTTACGGTTATGATACCAAAACAAAGATTTAACCGTAAAAATTCGTTTTTGATTCGTTTAACTCCTTTCTTGGACCAAGATCCCTTGTATAACCCGTATACATCACTTGATCATGCAAGAATCGGTTCCATCTCGGGCTTTCACCCTTTTTCACTTGGAATCTCATTTCCTTGCAAGAACACTCAAGAAACGAACATAAACACGTACATAACACAATTTTACCTCGGTTTTTCTTGTCAAAAATCTCGGTTTTTGGCTCTTGGTCTTGAGAGAATTGGAGGTTTGATGAATTGTGTTGTAAAAAAAAGAAAGTGAAGTGTGTTTTGATGTGTGTGGTCCAATCGGACATATGGGGTGGATGGGGTGGGTCCCACAAGTTCGTTTTTGGCCACTCATTTGGATATCCGAAATCCGGATAATGTTTTGGATAACCTGGTTCAGTTCGTTTCTCGGTTAAACGTTTAATTCGGCTTACAACGAGGCTAAAACGGTCGTTTTTGGTCTAAAAATTGAAATTTATATAAAACCGATTTTAAAAACTTAATCCATGACATTTATTAACTTAATACGTCATATTATTAGTTATTACGCATCTTTTTCGGCTTGATCGATCGTCTCTTGCTCGGTTTGGTATTAAAGGTTTCGTTTAACGTACCGACGTACTATTAAATCGAAATCCTTTTTCTGTGCTTTAATCCACTTATTCCGAAGCTTTAATACTTCGTAACATCACTAAATATCATAATCTCGTCTATAATTGAACCCTCGATTCATTCGGGTTTCAATAACTATCGATCGTTTGATCGCATATTCAATACGGTGAATTATATATTCACGTACAATCAATACAATGAACTATGTATTCTCGTATAATTACCATGGTAACTATTGTACCCGACATTACATATGACGTAACTAACGTCTACCGGTTAGGGTATACCTGGTTTTGTCGGAATCGTTACATTCTCCCCCCGTTAAGAAATTTCGTCCTCGAAATTTTACACGCCCACTATCTCCTTTCGAGAGAAAGGTGGGGTTTTTTTTTTTTTTCCTTCAGAATTAACCTCGCGTTACCAAGTATAATCTGGTCCTCGCTGTGAATTTCCACTTAATCTTAATTAATAACGCTTGGTATGTCCAAACTGTTTAGTTTTCCCGTGTACTATCTTTACGGAATTAGTTATGATATCAAACATGTCTTCTATGAGTACCTCTATTACTAGTACTTTCGTTGCCTCATCGCTTAGGCACTTTTCAATCCGTATTCATGGCAAAATATCATATATAGTACTTAGCCCCTGGAGTACTTTAATCAATAAACTAAATGACCAATCATGGAGATAATCTCATGAGGCCCAATATATTAAGGAGCTATTTTCGGTTTTGGCAAACCTCATATCACCTTTCTAAGGTGATGCCTTTAAAAATGCCTTGTCACCTCTTTCCAATGACAATGGTTTCCTATGATGCCTTTAAGATTGGCATAAATCCTTTGCCAATCTCGCGATGCTTTCAACTCATCTTAAATATTATAAATCCGATTGGTTGTTTCTCGAATCAATTCGAATCTTATGGCTTGATTGACGCCCATTTTCAATTTACAAATTGGTGATAATTACTTCACCCATAGAAAGCTTCAAGCTCTCGATGCTTCCTTCCCCGCCTTCCAATAATGGAAGTAAGATGACTATTTTGATCTGAGATCATTGAAAATGGTACTCCACGACGAGATACCATTTCACCATCAGGAATTTGGGCAAGAATTCATTGTAATATATTCCCACTATCATTGGCGAATTTTCTGTCGTCGTGGCGTTCCCTAGGGTTTTCGGTGTGCAGCCTTATCTCTGGCATAACTCAATATTCACCAACACACGTAACCATATCTTTCTCCAAACTCGGCCATTAATAAAAATCCTTTCAGATATCCGTATCATCAATAGTCAAATCCGATCCCGGATGTATGGATTATTTCGATCTATGCACTTCGTCAATGATTAATTCACGAAGGTCATGGAGGGTCGGGATCCAAACCCGATTTTTGAAGTAGAGAATTTAGGTCCACGCGCTGTTCGAAATTCTCCTCATTGCCGTAAGGTTCCTTCTTTTCCAATTGTTCCTCTTTCAACGCCTCACGTTGAGCGACTCGAATCAGGTTCTAAGGTTCGACTGGACTATCATCCCCAGCACTTGCACTCGCAATGGCTTAACCCGATCTTTCTTACTCAAGGCATCGGCTACGACGTTAGCCTTGCCAGGGTGATAGCGGATGTCACAGTCATAATCGCTTAACAACTCGACCCATCTCCGTTGCCTCATATTCAGTTCCTTCTAATCAAATATGTGCTGCAAACTTTTATGATCGGTGAAGATGGTGCAGTTCGTATCATAGAGATAATGTCTCCACATTCTAAGTGCGAAGATAACCGCTCCCAGTTCTAAGTCGTGAGTAGTGAAATCTTACTCGTGTATTTTTAACTGTCGGGAAGTATAGGCTATGACCTTATTATACTGCGTCAACACGCATCCTAACCCTCTACGCGACGCGTCACAATACGCGACAAAACCATCGTCTCCATCGGGGAGACTTAAAATCGGCGCTTGGCACAATTTTAATGGTTTCTATCTTATTTGGTTCTATGTGAAATCCTTGTTGCTTTACAACATGACCAAGGGATTATGCATTCTTTATTCAAAATCGCATTTCAAAAATTTCGCGTACAACTCCTCTTGCTTTAACACTTCCACAATTTTCCTTATCCGTCGTTCGTGCTCTTCTTTGTGTTGCGAATATATTAAAATATCATCAATGAATGTTATGACAAATTTGTCAAAATAAAGTTTATAGACTCGGTTCATGAGGTCCATGAATGCTGCCGGCGCATTTGTTAGCCCGAAAGGCATAACTAAGAATTCATCATGGCCGTAGCGAGTCCGAAACACTGTTGTTGCAACGTCTTCCTCTTGGATCTCTCATTTGGTGATAACTATATCTAAGATCAATTTTTCTAAAAATAAATCGTCCCTTGCAGTTGGTTAAACAGATCATTCACTCCGAAGAAGTGGGCACCTACTCTTGATCGTCACTTTATTCAATTCTCCCTAATCAACACATATCCTAACACTTCCGTCCTTCATTTCCCAATTAAAACTGGTGCACCCCATGGTGACTAACTAGGTCGTATAAAATCTTATCCAACAATTCTTGTAATTGATTGGATAATTCTTGCATCTCGGACGGTGCAAGTCGGCAGGATGCTTTAGCAACAGGGCCAGCTTGAGACATTAAATCGATTCTGAATTCGACCTGTCGGGTTGGCGGTAATCCAGGGAGTTCTTCTGGGAAAACTTGTGGAAATTTGCGCACCACCGGGATATCTTCTATATGTTTTCTTTTAAGTACCTTGGCAATCACGTTTGTTAAATACACCATGTCTTCTTGTCGTAAATATTATAACATCTCAAGATGAGATTTGAGTGGCAACATAATACCGTACACTTTTCTCTGTATTTAATCGCTTCATCGTCCGAAAGAGAGCTTCTGATCATCTTCTTTTCATATTTGATTTCTACCTCATGTTGAGTTAGCCAATCCCTGCTAACTATTACGTCAAAACTTCTTTGCTTTACTGGTCGTAGGTCAATAAGGAAAGGTTAATCGTTCAGAATAATAGGACAATTCCGTACAATGTAGTTAACCATTAGGGATTTACCGTTAGCGATTCTACAGCATAGGGTTCTATAGTTTCACTAATCGGTATCTTTCCAAAGGGTAGGAGGTTAGCAGGAACTAACTTCTATCGACGACCGTAAAAATATCACTGAAGCCTATTGATTTAAAACTACACCGTACTTAATACCACTTTTGGATCATGACGTGCTTTATTTGAATTACTCACAAAAGCACGGCTCCTTGCTTGATCAGAGGTTGATGCTTGTCATGAGGTTCATCTTCAAAGACACCTTGGTTCAACTTTGGGCAATCTCTCTTGAAACGTTCTGTACTGCCACATTCATAGCAAGTACAACTGTTTGGCATAATTTTATTTCCTCGGATGGATTGTTATTGAAGTTGTTGGGTTCGGAGTGGTTGTACATGAATGGGTTGGGGTTGCCGGTTCTCATGGCTTCAGTTGGTTCTACGAATGAGGCATTACGTCCATCTTTACCATATCTGTGGCCTACTATCACCCGACATTCTTCTTCCTGCCGATAACTATATTTTCCACATTTAAGGAAGGACCCTTTATGCGGTTCATGTTTTCGCACCAGAACTAGTCTTAGGATAATTCTGGGTTGTAGGACCCACCTACTTATTCGCAAGTCTATCTTGCACTATACCTTTATCATTTCCCTTCTTTAATACTCGACGTCTCACCTAACGTCCTTCCAGTCCGCTTCCCATAGAGTAAATATATCAATGCTGGCTTGTGACACAACCCTTCATCAGGTTGTATATTTTACAGGGTTGACTATACTCCTTATCGAAGGAGTTAGTCCCCAATATAGCGCTCACTTCGCTTAGTTTCAGGAGTAATTAGCCATGTTATCAGACATGACTATTCCTTCAAACGATTAGCGTGTTCTAAGTGATCAGCACACAACATTTCTATCTTCCATAGCTTAGTTCCCAACTCTGAATTCAATTACTCGAATAAAAGTGCTCTAGCACAAGAATTTTAAATCCTGACCATATCATCTGAACAAATTTTTTTTTTAACTATAATTTTGTACCATCGTGTTCCATCAATATACAACATAATCTACCAACATATCTGTAGCATATTTCACTACACAATGTTCTAGACTCTTACCAATATCCTTAACCATTTCGATCTTTTCTATCCACTCGCTAATCTATTCCTCCCTTTACCATCAGTCAATTATTAATAATCCCTTTAACACAATCGATAAGCATATTCTTCACACCGGATCTAATTCATTACGACTACTATTCATGTTTAGTATATAACTAATACTTGTAGTCATAATAGCATTCGGTGGGACATTATCACTCTTAGTAATACCACTAAGAATTGAAATATTCATAATCGTGTGATTGCCCGATCTATAATTCTGTGTTCACATTTGCATCAACACTAGCAGTGATCTGTGATACTACATTCGGTATCATCATCTGCTATGCTTGAGCAATCAACTGAATCATATCAATCTCCATCATTGGAGTTACTCGTTTTATGTCATTCTGCCGTACTCATCCCGTACGCAGTAATCAATACTAATCTCACCGTATAACTCGTTACCAGTTCAATCATAACAGCAGGTACACATACACACCAAATATTATCATATATATTACACATACCGGCACCTAGTATAAATATATGTCCCACAAATATAATAACATACGGACTTAACCTGACGTCGGTTAACTTTTAAATACGTTTCATAACCCTTGTCACTAACTGACATAGAGATCTTCTCAACAAAGATCAATGTTTAATATGCTTGATTTCAATATCCGTCTGCATGTCAGCGTAACCGATACATGCTCACCGTGAGCACCAAACGATTACGTACCACGGAGTTATAATATCCGTGTCTATTCGTATATCCGGCATACACAGTATACCACCTACGAACGAACAACCAGCTATGCTATAATGATTCCGACACTTCTTTGTGTATAGGTAATCATTCTATTCGAGCATACATGGGTGTAGACATCTAACGAATGTAAGGATAACATAGGGAGTTGCAAGGTTCAAGGTAATTGCGCAACATGGGTTGCCTTCAAATATTATTAATTACTATTATGGGAAACTCTACACTCGCTCAGTCAATGTCCTCAGGCGTTCTAGGTTTGCTAAAATCGGTAATTCTCGATCTGAAGTTGGTCCGTCTCATATGTTTGTGAGTGAGCAATACATATATATATATTTCAATATATTATTTTATTTTATTTTATTTTATTTATTTACTCCTTTACTTTAATGAAATAAGAATGGGTTCAGGTACGGATCCGTCCGTACGTGAGGGTCGACGGTTCGGGTGAACATCTGGGGTTATTAGGATATACGGTACCGGTGTTGGTAGGGTATGAGATTTATCAATTTTGGTTGGGAGTGACGGTTACTAGATATTTCTGGTTAATGTCACACGGGAGGTCTAACTTGGTGCTATCATAGCTGTGACCCGATAAGTCAGACTTATCATCAACCGATGCTCTAAGAATTCCAGCATCCTCGGTACTTTTATTATTTCATCCCCCGGTTCCTTATCCGGGTCCCATTTCTCAATACATGTACCCACAAGATATGTACATACATATATATACACATTAGCACGTATAAATAATATCATATACTTTACACATATGTTGCCATTTTTACCTATTAATGTCCCCAGTGACTTCCCCTGAATTCCCTCGTGTGGACAAGTCTGTTATTATGTTCCGGACCATAATAACTCCCTTGTCCATTCAAGTTCATCCAGATCCCGTCACAATATATTATTAATTGATATTCAGATCCTATAATACTTGAGCTACTGGTTATATTTTAGGTATCTTTTAAAGACATCCTAATTCTTTATAACCAATGGCTCTGATACCAAGTTCTGTAACACCCCGTAACCGCAGCGGAAACGTAAACGGGGTGCGACAGACTCGTCTGATATCAACCACATTGCTTATAAAGAAAACTGAATACATTAATATACTTCAAAATTACATTATCTCGTATTTCATTACCGTCTAGGTGATACACACATCATACAATACGATACATAATTCTATTTATTATAATGTATCCTAACATTCCGCACGCAAATCTTACACACATCAAGCACTTAGCACGTAAGCAATCACTTCATCTTAGTTGTACCTGAAAAGCATGTGAGAAAACGGGTCAACTACGAATAGTTGGTGAGTTTCACAATTCGAGTAAACCATGATAAATCATTATCATAAAATAATATTATTATCGATGTAATTATGCTGAGCCCACAAGTGAAACCTCTGACTATCACACACAACCCCCTTGGCATATCCCCCGCCCACGGACCCGTGACATATCCCCCGTCCACGGAACTGCCCCAAACCGCTATGTCTAACATTACACAGCAAAATATATATAACACCCAAAATAGACATGTGCAACTGGCTGGGAAACATCAGCAAATCCATGCCGGACCAGTTGGGTTTGTCAGACCAATAGTACTATTCACACTCTACCGGCTTTTAGCTAATCACTCGTGTTTCGGGGCCTTACAATGTTAGCAACTCAGACAATTACCATCTTAGTACATTTCCGTACGATTACCGTACAATAGAACATATATAAATACATTCATTTCCATGCGATCAGCATGTACTTAAACATTTTGATATAAACATGCTTTCCGCCCCGGGAAAATATTTAAAACAGTTCAGTAAAAGGGGGCTCGTGAAACTCACCTTAGCACATGCAAGCAGGTAACAACAATCATTATCAATTAACACGTCCAATCTGTAATATGATCCCTACGATCGTTATTATACAATTATTGTTTATATAATCTTTAACCTTATCAATCGGTACATCTGGGGACACTGTTAACCCAGTACTGTACCTGTTCCGGGGGCAATGTTAACCCAGAAATACTTCTCCGGACTCAGATTGTGATGACGTTTAGAGTTCCATGGTCACAATTTCTATTAGTCGTTTTCTCGTTTTGCGTGCCTAGCACGAATATCCGTTTTATGTTTCAAAATTGAGTTTGGTCACACACGACCCGAAATAGTGGTTGTCTGATAATTTAATTCAAAATGTGAAATTATAGCTCGGTTTAGACGTCCCGATTGGTCGCGGGACTCGTTTCCGTCTTTTGGCGTACCGGAAAACGTTAAAATCGGTTAAAAATACCCAAATCATCCGACTTATTTTCGGATGATTCATTTTTACTTGTTTAACTCAATTATATGAAAATAGTCCATTTTTAAGGTTTTTATACACCAGTCAGCTCGCTTAAGCGAACTTCACCGGTTTACACGTTTTAACTTTGAAAGTTTAATAATCAGCACGATTAATTATCCGTTTACTCCCGGATCTTGAAATTTTGCACAAATCACTTTTTAATAGTGGGGAATTTTATAAAAATATTTCCAGAATTATTTCTTATATTTAAAATTTATTTATCTATTTTTAAACATCATTTAAACACTAAATATGTCGTAAATACCAAACGACCTTAGAAAAATCCCAAATTTTTCCTGGATGTCCCCTGCCATCCAAATAGTCCCCTGTATTTTTTCCAGAACCAAAATCTTCTTTTACATGCCCTTTTTCCAAAACCGAGCTAGAAATCCCTAGAACTTGTTTAACCGAAAAGCCTACTTAGACTTCTCCAACGGACCTCAAATTTTGTGTGTGACTTATACATGATATGAAAAGCTTATCTGAAATTGTCCAGAATTTTTCATGATATTTAACTATTTTTCACCATTTTTGGCCAAAACCGAGCATCAAATTCACCAAATATTCATCCTTTATCCAAAAATTCACAGAACTCATATTTTCATGTGTTTAACACCTCTGTAAAATTTCATGACCTAACTCTAAAGCATCAACAATCTGTCCAAATTTCCCAAAACCGAACATAACCGAATATACCTTTCGTTTTCCGCCACTACAAGCTACAAACTCATCTTTCCGCCTTATCTACCACTAATACAGAGCCTACAAACAACATACCACAATACCAAGCAAGTTACACTCACAATCAAGCCATTTCTTTCATGGTTACGGTTATGATACCAAAACAAAGATTTAACCGTAAAAATTCGTTTTTGATTCGTTTAACTCCTTTCTTGGACCAAGATCCCTTGTATAACCCGTATACATCACTTGATCATGCAAGAATTGGTTCCATCTCGGGCTTTCACCCTTTTTCACTTGGAATCTCATTTCCTTGCAAGAACACTCAAGAAACGAACATAAACACGTACATAACACAATTTTACCTCGGTTTTTCTTGTCAAAAATCTCGGTTTTTGGCTCTTGGTCTTGAGAGAATTGGAGGTTTGATGAATTGTGTTGTAAAAAAAAGAAAGTGAAGTGTGTTTTGATGTGTGTGGTCCGATCGGACATATGGGGTGGATGGGGTGGGTCCCACAAGTTCATTTTTGGCCACTCATTTGGATATCCGAAATCCGGATAATGTTTTGGATAACCTGGTTCAGTTCGTTTCTCGGTTAAACGTTTAATTCGGCTTACAACGAGGCTAAAACGGTCGTTTTTGGTCTAAAAATTGAAATTTATATAAAACCGATTTTAAAAACTTAATCCATGACATTTATTAACTTAAAACGTCATATTATTAGTTATTACGCATCTTTTTCGGCTTGATCGATCGTCTCTTGCTCGGTTTGGTATTAAAGGTTTCGTTTAACGTACCGACGTACTATTAAATCGAAATCCTTTTTCTGTGCTTTAATCCACTTATTCCGAAGCTTTAATACTTCGTAACATCACTAAATATCATATATCTCATCTATAATTGAACCCTCGATTCATTCGGGTTTCAATAACTATCGATCGTTTGATCGCATATTCAATACGGTGAATTATATATTCACGTACAATCAATACAATGAACTATGTATTCTCGTATAATTACCATGGTAACTCTTGTACCCGACATTACATATGACGTAACTAACGTCTACCGGTTAGGGTATACCTGGTTTTGTCGGAATCGTTACATAAGTTCACTTAAAATGCTAAGTAAAGGTAACCCAGTACTAGACCACGAATCGGACTAACGAATGAGTAGGTGAATAAAATAATAACTTAAAATCCTAATGGAAAATGCGTTAAGGCAGTTAATGAAAATAAAATTTTTCCAAGCTGACCTGGCAGCTTAACCCCAGCCACGGGCTCTTCCCTTTGGACCCCGCTAGGGGCTGCCGCCCCTAGAACCCCTTTGCCAGGGGCACTGCCCCCGGACCCCTGTCTGTTGTGGGTTATATAAAGATAGAAATATGATATGAGCAGTAATAGTTAATTGATACATGTAAATATTATACAGTTAGTCGTTCACAGCTCAAGAAAGGGATTACTATAAACGGTGAACGTAACCGCATTCAGGTGAGTTTCTAGCCCCATTTTCCTTGTTATGTTTTCGGGGCTGTGTGCATACTCGATGTGAAGTGTGAATACACTTACCTTAAGTGGTAAGTGTATACTATAGATGTTATACGAGGTAGCTATTATATAATGCTTGTCGGTGCGTGAACGATCTTCGGATATTGCACGTATCGCCAAGGATAGTGATTGTCAAGTGGTTATTAGTGTGTGTAAATGTTATGATGTAACTTGGTTATTATGTAAATGATGTAATTTTATGAAGTGTGTTGTAGACAAGTAGAGGTAGAGTGTGTTAGAAGTGGCAAGAGTCTAGTAAGAGTGTTAGTGGCATGACGATAGTACGTGGTAGGGTAAGCTATACGTGACTTCGTTATTAAAGTGGAAAAGTGGCATAACATTATACGTTATTAAAGTGGCAAAGTGGCATAACGTCATTCGTTATTAAAGTGGCAAAGCGGTAGGGGTAAATAAGAGGTTGAGTGGTAAGGTGAGCAAGTCAGATGGTGGGCTACGTGTCTTCGGATACGTATATGATGCATGTAGTGGTTGTGTGATAAATTGCTTGATTAACTAGAACTCACTCAGCGTAGCTGACTTTTAGTATGCACGCAGGTGAGTAGAATGAGACAGCTGGCTTGAGCGGGGAAACATGGCAGAAGAATAAGGTTCTGGCATCCGAAGACTCAAGATGTTTTATGTTTAATATTATAAAACAAAAGACAAGGTGTTTATTTAAGACAAGATATGAATTGGGATATAATGTTTCATGAAAGTTTTAATATTCCACGAATGTTTTAATAAACTCTGATTTGTAGAACTGTGTTTATGAGTAAATCCGACGCTAAAGTAGGGCTACCAGGAACGGGGCCTTACAACCTCGAAACCCGTGCCACACACTGATGATGTTTCATTGAAGTACGTGCTATCCCGAGATGACTCGACGTCCCGCCTCGAAGTGCTTGCCGACAAGTTGTGAAGATTGGAGAACCTCTATTTGCGTGCAAGTAAAGAATTGACCAAGATTCTCGAAGAACGTGCAAGTGTCGAAGTGCTACCCAAAAGTATAGAAAACATAAGCCGACTAAGGTAGGGATAATGCCCGAATAAAATATTAATAAAAAATTAAAAGGCTTAGACCCTAGTTGAGGGTATACTCGATACCTCGAGAATAAATAAAACAAAGTAAAACAAAGAAAAGATATAAAGATAAAGATATACTTCTTTTTTAAGTAAAGTATGATTATTATTTAAATGGTTTTAGATAATAATAATAATAATAATAATAATAATAATAATAATAATAATAATAATAAAGTATACGTTTCTTCAAGAAGAAGAAACGTAGTGTTAGAAAAATAAACAAGGAGAACTAATGGTTAAACTTGTAAAAGAAAGAAAAGTATTTTAAACTAAAGATTTAAATAGAAAACATAATCGAGGTAAATATTATACAAAAGAGACTAAAGGTCTTAAATCCGGACTAAAGATCTGGTATTAATTAAAGGTTATACTCGTACTATAGGTCCGAGATAACAAGAAAGACTGATCAGTGAAGTGAAGCTGGTCATTTGAAAAGGTGAATACGTCCAACTTTTATAACTTGTCTAATCGAGTCAATCAAATTGACTACATGAGATTATGTATCTCTAAAACATTATAAACAAAAGTAATCACTGGCCTTCAGGATGTCGTGTATGTTTGTTTGGATCCTTACATATGTGGGTAGATGGTGGGCACACCGCGCCACACCTGGCTATATGCCTCCGCCACGATGGGTCGGACCTAAGTTACGTCCGAGTGAAAGTAATCATGTGTATACTGATGGTAGCTAAGTAATCTCGAACGCAGCGGTGCTTGCTTAGCGGTTTCCAGTAGAGCTTAAGTTTATAATTGTGTTTTAAGTTTTAACTTGATTATTCCTAAGCCACGATGGGCCGAGACCTAAGTTATGTCTCGAGGGGTAATTAAGTAAATAAAATATTTTATGCGTCAGCTTATTCACCAGCATGTGTTGCTGACGTATTTTCAAATTGTTTTACAGGTAATGATGGTTAGCCGCTTGAAGAATCGAAGTTGACATCTAGGCGATCTGATGGCTCAGATCATTTTTTTTTGTTAAATGTTAAACTTAAGTGGTGGTTTGTATAAAACAAGTAATCATTTTGTAAACATTAACAAGTGTTTTTATTAAATCCTGTATTTTGTTATGTAAATATTATTATTTTAATCCACGCTAATATATTTCCGCATTAACCCGTAATTTTTATTTAATTACAAAAACGGTACCAACTGTTGGTCATACGCCCAGGCCCGAGTATGGGGTCTGACATATGCTCACCAACATTTTTGTGTTGACGGATATTTTTACAATGTTGCGGGAAATGCTTGAAGAATTGTTGGAAAAAAACTATTTAGGGTGGATTTAGATACACGCCGAATTATAAAATCAAGACTATGCTTTATTATTTTGTTGTTATATGTTTCATTATGGACAAGTTGGATTTTCATTAGTAATGTAAAACAATATTATTTAAGCTATTGAAATCTAGTTATGTCAATGAATTTTTTTGAAATCAATCTATCACATTGCACCCTGATGTTTCCACCATCGGTTGGGGTGTGACAATTGCCCAATAGAAAACATCCCATAAATTTGCTTTTACCCTATCCCTTACAAACTACATGTATTGGAAAACAATGATTTACCCATTTCTTGTCACAAACAACATGTTTGGCTATATCGATGGAACTATTCCATGCCCCTCCCCTACAATCACAATCGAGGGTTCTGGTTCAGACAAAGATACAACCCCAATCGTGACCCGCAATAACCCTAATCATTCTACATGGGTTGCCAATGATGCCCATGTCCGTATGTTTCTTATCTCTATAGTATCTGAAGCATCTTTTCATCATGTTCATCGGGACACGTCTAGGGATCTCTGGCTCTACCTAAAACGTGCTTACGCACCACATACTTCGTCTCGCATGTTTACCATAAAACAACAACTTCTGAGGATTGAGATGAATGGCGATGAAACACCTACAGCCTGTCTATCTAGGGCTCAAGAATATGCCAAAGCCCTTTTCAACAACGGTGAACCAATCAAAAACAAAGATTTGGTCATGTTAGCTACCTATGGTCTCTATAAAGAATACAATGGACTGAAGTCAAACCTTCTGGTCCATGAAAAACCCATCACTTTTAATGAACTACTAGGTTTACTTGCTGACCTTGATTTTATGATTCACAAAAATCAGCCCACACCACCATTATCCCAAGCATTCATGGTAGCAACCAACGCCCATCTTAACACCCCTACTGCTAGTTCCGAAGGCCACACAACAGCTAACCAAGCTCATCTCCTTGTTGTCCAACAATTAGCCTCAAAACTAGGATATCACCTCACACCATCAGCTCCCTCACAAGCTTTCTATAGCTCTCTATCTACTCAAAACAATAAGGGACGTGGTTACAATACTAATCGTGGCCGTGGACGTAGTTTCAAAAATCGAACTGGTGGCAACCGAAGTCAGTTTGAATGGGCCTCTAACACAAACATAGTTTACGGTTCATGCAACCGATATGGTATTGGTCACATCCCATCTCTTTGTCCAAACAAGGATCCATCAACAGTTCGTACACGACCCTCTGCCAACTTTGCTGACCATCGGTCTACTACATCTACAACTTGACTCCCAGACACTAGTACCAATAGCCATGTCACAGCATATCTTGCAAGCTTAGGCACATCAGAAGCATATCATGGTGATGATGCTCTTCATGTTGGAAACGGTTTGGGTTTACCTATTTTGCACATCGGTTCCACTCATATTTTCTCACCTCACAAAACTCTTTCGTTATGTAACATTCTTCATGTTCCACAAATTCAACGTAACTTGTTATCTGCTCAAATATTTTTTCTTGATAATCATGTCTTCTTTGAATTTCAACTTTTTTTCTTTTGTGTGAAGGATATATCTACACGCACCACACTACTCATGGGTGAAAGTACATATGGTCTCTACTCTATTGTCCTTCCACAACTTCAGTCTATTCGCAAGTCCGCCTTTTCTTCCACGCGTGCTTCTTCAGCTGTATGGCATCAACGATTGGGACATCCGCATCATGAGGTTTTAAGAACTATGTTACCCAAATATTTACTTCCTGTTTCTCATAAAACTTATAATTATATTTGCACTTCTTGTCAATTGGGAAAACTACAAAACTTTCTTTGCATAATTCTTCATTTCATAGTAATCATATTTTGGTTTGGCATATTGTGATGTTTGGGGTCCCGCACCCGTTTTATCATCTGATGGTATTCATTATTTTATGTTATGTGTTGATTATCCTTCAAATTACATGTGGATTTTTCATTTGAAACCAAAGTCTGACGTGTATTCGGTTTTCAAACAATTTATTTCCATGGTCGAACGGAAAATTAATACAAAACTTAAAAATGTTCAAACCGATTGGGGTGGCGAGTTTCGCAATCTTTTCTTTCCACCTTTTTACCTCGCTCAGTATCATTCATCGTCGGTCTTGCCCCACACAAGTGAGCAAAATGGCATAGTCGAACGCCAAAATCGTCATGTCGTTGAAACAGGTCTTTCCCTTCTTGCTCAATCGTTTGTCCCACAACGTTTTTGGCATTTTGCATTTGACACAGCCGTCTATCTTATTAACCGCATGCCATCTCATTCCAATTCTAGCAAGTCGCCATTTGAAACGGTCCATGACCATCCACCAGATTATTCTTTTTTACGGGTTTTTGGGTGTCAATGTTTCCCGTATCTTCGACCGTATAATACCCATAAAATGGATTTTCGGTCGATGCCATGTATTTTTCTCGTTTACAGCCCTGTTCACCATGGGTATCATTGTTTAGATCCTACAACCGATCGCCTCTATATCGCTCGCCATGTGAGGTTCAATGAAAACTACTTTCCTTTCCATCCACAACCATCACCTAAAACTCCGGTTACCGACTCTACTCCATATACCGCGTTTGTCCCATCTCCACCACCCCCGAAAACCTAACCAACATCACAATCTAACCCATCTATCACCCATATAGGCTCCGAACAACCAGCTAACTCCAGCCCGCCGACCACCTCTTTGGCTACCGACCAACCAGATCCAAGCTGCAGGTCGTTTCCGGCCTCAGCTTGCGGAGGAATATTAGACATATTAGATTAGATATTACAATAATTATAGTAGAGGGATCTAATTGTAATATAGTCTAGTACATAAACACTCTTGTACAGAATTTTATCATTCAATAATACAAAATTACAATTACATACATTTAACTTGCACACCCTCTCTAAGCACAAATTCTGCCCATTTACAAGAGGCGCACCTCAAGCAACTTTGAGTCAAGTTGACTTTCATTTTGATAGATGACATAAGCTGCTACTTTTGTACAGATTCTTAGAAGGACCATTGTAATGATATTATCCGAGAACAACTCTTCAAAGAATGTAATATGCAAAGACTATAATAAGGTGAAATTTCAACCTTTAAGAGTGTACCGTTTGTTTTAGCCCGATTGTTCTTAGCTGGAAAAGATCATACATGATTGCTAACATATTTATATATTTGACAGCGCACGCGTTCAAGCATTGTTGTAGAAGCTCTAGCATCACCTTCATGGATTTTGCTTTTAAAGAGGGTAAAAGTAGCAGATTGCGGGGGTTAAAAGTAGGCCTCTAAATGAACCGAACGAACACGAACAAGGGCATGTTCGTGTTCGTTCATTTAACTTTAAACGAACACAAACACTCAACCAGAAAAATATTTGTGTTCTTGTTCGTTTGTTTAAAAAATGAACATGTTCGTGTTTGTTTAAAATCTAAACGAATAGTTCACAACCATAAATGAACATATATGAACAAACGTAAATGAACATAAAAAAAGATAAACGTACATAAATGAACGAACGAAGCATGTGTTCATGTTCGCTCGTTTATTTAAATGAAGACAACTTTTTTTTCAGGTTTGTTCGTTTATTAAAAAACGAACATAAATGAACTTCCCGCCGAACGGTTCATTGAACGTTCGATTCGTTTAGTTAAAAGATCTTTGTAAATTGAGTAATTATCTTGAATATGCAGATTAGAGATGTCGTGATGGTTTATTTATTGAAGTATTCTTCAATTGTTATTCATATAAATGAACAGAAACATAATTAGGTGGTGGGAACTGCCATCATTGATTTATGTTGGAAACACTTGAAACGTACTTCTCATTCCAAGAATCAGTAGCAATCATTAGGTTAAAGACTTGATGATTTTGTTTCTAATATACTCCGGCATCTTCATGGTTAACAAGTTGTTGATATAAATATTTCTAATAGGTGTTCTTGATAAAGTTGGTTCTGTCATTATGAATAATATCGCTACTACGAACAGCTGTCATGGAGATTCTACAATGGACGTTGACTTGAGTCAAAATAACCAAAAAATGGAGTTCAGTCTAGGAAGCGATCAAGATCACATGCTTCCAGTCGCAAACACAAACGTAGGAAGCTTTCATCCCGTGATATAAAAAGTTCTTTACCTCAGGAGGAAGGTAATATGCATATATATATATAAATATATATATATATATATAGGGTGAGGTTAGAATAAGAAGTGAGTTATTTGTAAGAAGTGTGAGAAGTAATATCGGGTGTTGGATTTGATCATCTGATGGTAGATATTGTTAGTGTGTTTTTTGTTCGGTGTGTTTTATTTTGTTAGTTCGGTGTGTTTTATTTTTTTAAGGGTAAAAACCATTTCTTACACTTCTTAGGATAGTTTTACTTCTTATTTTAACCTTGCTATATATATATATATATATATATATATATATATATATATATAGGGAAAGGATCATGAGAGAACTCCATTTTATGGAGAGAACTAGAGAACTACTAAGTTAAGGGGGTAAATATGTAAAACAACACAAACTATATTTTCCCCAAATCCGGTTTCCCTTATCACGATTTCCTTCCCTTATCAATATCTCCTTCCATGTCACGAACCTCTTTTCAATCCAATCCACTAATACCTATATCAATTACTTGAATCGTCATAATATAATTGAAATCGAGCTCCATTGATCACGCACGTTGTACATCCCGTTCTTCCTAAAATGTTGATCGAGAGTAGGGTTAGATTAAATTCGTTTTACTATTTTAGATTGAATTATAATCGTGTTTTGCTTTTGTTTAATCAGAAATCGACTCGTCTGGAAGCATTGTTGCAATTAATGGTGCAATATTGGTTCAATTGAATGATTCTATGTCAAATACATTTGTTACTGCAACAAACGTTGATGAAGATGCTGAAATAACCGACTCTGTATCAGAATCTCATGTCAATCAATCAAGTATTTCACATTCAGTGTCATCCGGCGATGATGCTTCAAGCTATTGTGTCCAAACCGAGAATAATATGCAATATGTTGGCGTTGAACATCGAGGTAACATATAGACTTACATATTGACTTTATGGATCTGCACACACAGCTGTTATTCAATGCGTATATGATACATATTACGTATGTGTTTTATATTGCATATATGTAATATAACACCTTTTCCCCATATTATGCAATACACATATGCACTATACATGTTAACACTCCATCTTACATTCTGTGTTATCTAAATGTTAACACTATGTGACATTTGTTACAATCACGTAACGCATCTTAGCTGTTAATGTATTTATTATATCTTGACATGTGTGATACATATGTGTTACGAGTGTTTACGTCCTATACGTTAACAATACATTATATGTGTGTACCACGTACACGCAATGCATTATGACTCCCAATAAGTCATATGTCACGCGTGTATGTCCTGTTTATTACAATCACACGATGCATATTACATTTAACATAACACACATATATACTTAACGAGCACATTATGTGATCCTACCATAAACTTTTATGCATTTGTGATAATGTACTCAACCTTATAAAGGATCTGTGTCGGGCATTGTTTACCATACACCAAACGGAACAACATACTGGAAACCTTACATGCCCGAAGAATTTGTGCCTGTCAAAGACATGGAGTTTGAAACGTGGGACGATGTTGTCAATATGTATAACACATATGCTGACAAATCTGGGTTTTCAATACGTTTAAGCACTATTAAACGAGTCAAGGGTTCGGTAACACACAGATACATGCTTTGTACCCGAGCTGGCAAACTGAAATTTCAAGATTTTGATTCAACTAACTCAAACTCTGCTTCGACCTCACGTCGCAACAGCTCCAAGGCTGTGTGTTGCAATGCACGCCTAAGATTGAAACCCGTTCCAAACACCATGAGATTCAAGATTTATGATTCTGTTGATATTTATACCCATGAGCTGATTGGGCCGAACGCTATAGAGTTTACAAAGAAATGACGAAAAATTGGGTATTCTGAACGCAATTTCATTCACAAACTAGGTTTAAACAAAATTGGTCCAAACATTGCGCATAACTTGCAATGTTCGTTAAAGGGCGGATCTCACAACGTTCATGGTACTAAAACTGATTTCCAAAATGCTACCAGGGATGTCCGCCTCTTTATTACTGACCGAGATGCGCAACAGATTGTTGACACGTTGATGTCTCGTTCGGTCAACTTGCCAAATTTCTCGTTTGAGTACAAAGTTGTTGGAGGTGAACTTCGTTATATATTTTGGGCTGACGATGTTTCACAATGCAACTATGATGCATTCGGGGAGGTTTTAGGTTTTGATGCAACATACCGTACCAACAAGTAAGTGATCGATACACAAATGCATTACACGTATATATTTATGACGTTAACCATTTCTAACAGCACATTGTACTACCGCCACACCTGTTTGATACCAACATTCCACTCACATGTTTTTATACGTGTTTCTTATATGCATTTTGTGTAACACAATTTTTTCTCTTTTTTTATATTTATATGACAGATATGGCATGATATTTGTACCATTTACTGGAGTAAATCATCATAAGAAGTGTGTGACATTTAGTGCTGGTCTAATATATGACGAGACTATCGAGTCCTACAAGTGGTTACTCGAAAAGTTTCTAAAAACACATAAAAAACAGCCCAAACTCCTTTTAACCGATCAAGATGTTGCGGTTAAAAAAGCTGTGCTTGCTGTGTTTGACAAGTCAATTCACCGACTTTGTATGTGGCACATTGTTAAGAAGATACCATTAAAGGTACGGTTATTTTATTTTTTTTTCAATTTTTATTTTGTTATACATGATGCACATATGTAACGCTCGTACAATTTCTAACAGATTTCGAGTGACTTATTAGCAAATACGGATTTGCGAGTTTCCATACATAAACTGGTGTGGAACTTGTTTATAACACTTTCTACATTTGAAGAGAAGTGGAAATTGCTTATTGGTGACCTTAATTTGAGTGATCATCATTGGCTTACCGAGATTTATGCAATCAGGGAGCAATGGGTCCCTTGTTATTTCAAAGAAATACAATGGTGTTGCATTATGAAAACGACATCGAAATGTGAAAGCTCCAATTCTCTATTTAAAGTCAACACCAGTCACGCCAACACGCTTGTCTAGTTTCTCTTGTGTTTTGGCACTGCCATTGATAGACAACGAAAAACTCAACTTGAACTTGACACCGAAACTAATACAACACCGAGATTGCCCGAAAAACTGCCTTTAGAAATACACGCGTCCAAAATATACACACGCAGAATATTTCTGGATGTTTAGGGTTTAGGGTTCAAAAAGAAATTTACAGAGGAATGAGGCAGTGTTATATTACAAGTTCTTCATAATCAAACGGCGTTAAGAAATTCAACATCGCACATACCAACAAAAAATTCGAAGTAGTCAACAATTACGCGGTACGTTTGTTTACGGTTTCGATTATTTTTATGTTTACATATTAACTATTATATTCATTGACATTCACCTTATTTTCATGTTATAATTTTGTTGGTTAACATACGTAGGCCGACTTTAACGCACACGATACAACTGTTTCTTGCTCGTGTATGGGGTTCACGAGTGTTGGATATCTGTGCAGACATGCTTTTTGTATGTTTAGGTACAATGAGGTCGAATTGATACCTAACAAATACCTACCTGCTTGATGGATGAGGAACGTGCTTCTAGACAGGGTTCATGACATTGCGAACAGATATTCTGTTGAAGATGACGAGGAGTCCGTTCTTAGACGCTACATGTTTGATTTATTAACCGACTGTGCTGACCGACTGAGACACAAACCGGATTGCCTCAATGCCCTCTTTGCACAGCTTAAAGATATAAAAGACAAAGTGTTTAAAGTGTTCCCGTCTGAGCCACCTTGTAATAGTAAACGTTCAATTGTAAGTGAGCTCGTTGGACAGGCCGACACGGTTGATGTGACTATCAAGCCACCCATTGGTATTAAAAACAAGGGGTCGGGTAATAAACGTCAGGTCGGCGTAGTTGAAAAACTGATGGAAAACTGTAACAAAAACCCAAGGTTGTGCCACAAATGCAACAAATATATGTTTGATCATGACTCCCGTAACTGTGAAAAAGTCAAAGCTGCTAAAGAAGCCGCCGCCGCCGCTGTTTTAGTTGATACTGGTGCGGATAGGTCAACCATCGATCGCTCTGTCAACCGTTATGCCACACGTTCCAACCGCGCTGCTTCTACTTGATATTCTGAATTTATATTACATGCTTACTTGATTTTCTGCACTTTATATTACATACGCGCATTACATTGTTACGTATATTCAATAAGCACGTATCACCTTTCTATATTTGACAATTATGCCTTTTAAGACATGTTGATATTACTACCGGTACAACCCAATGAAACTTATGTTTGTGTAATACGTATTTGTATTTGAGTTTTATATTTATGTTTAAACCGTTTTAGTCGGGTGCACTTGTGTGGTATATATCGTTTGTGCATGATTTTTGACGCATGCATTATCATTACACGTTGTATAGTTTTTATACCTGTGTTTTTTTTACATACCGCACTCTGAATATTGTATTGCGCGTACGCATTTACACACGGTATTTTACGCTATATTATAACTATTACGTTGCGTATACGCATTATAACGCATATACGCATTTTCATTCTTTTTTGTTTGCACACCGTATTGAATACAACTATAATTGTTTTTTGATCTCCAAATATATAATGTAATGTACGATCGCTAACTATCCTTATTATGTTTTCATATTACATGTGTGTATCACACATGTTTGCCATTAGTTATCCTTATTATGTTTCGTATTACACGTGTGCATCACACATTGGTCCCTATCTAATTTTCTTATTTTTTCATATTACACATGTGCATCACACATTTGCCCCTAACTATATTTCTTATGTTTTCATATTACACATGTACATCACGTGCTCCATGTACACTGTATCATTGTCACATTATATTTACATTATTTCGAACATTGTATATGTGTCTTCTACGTATACGTTGCACAATCCCTATACATTATTTACACAGATTCAACGAACACATAAACACTTACATCCATATCCTTCAACTGTTTCATTCATTTGCAAATATCAAAACAAACAAAACAATCAAGACAAATGCTTTAAACCATACCATCCAGCTATCTAGTTCAATTGCACGTGTCAAAACAAACACAATAACCATGTCATAAACTATCTTACACCGTATGTTTTTACCCAATTACCATTTGTTCCATTCTTAACTATCAATAATCACAAAACTATCCATCAACCCTCCTTAAAACGAACCTCTTTAGCCACAACTTGTTTTGGTTTTCTGCTTTCCCAATCCCTAGCATCCGCCAACATGTCACCTCTTACTTTGTTTACTCCCGAAAGCAGTATGTGGGCTATGTACTTCATTTTGAGAATATTTATCTGCTCTACCTTTCTGTCCTCTTCCACACTCGATCTCCTCCTCTATAACACTCCATGTGTCGCATCGCAAATACAACACAATCTGTTACGTTGCTTGATGTTTTCCATGGTAACTTCACTCTTGTTGGCGACCATGTACGCCTAATCTCTTTCGCCTTTTGGGTGCCAAACTAATGTCAGGTACCTACTGAATATGTCAATCTGTGTAAACGAAAAAAAATCATTATAACAAACGTGTATGACAACAGTATATATTTATAATGTATTACACGTTCAATTTGTTAACATACTACGCATGTGTATCACCGACTGCCTACTTGTATTCATCGCTAATAATATTTTTATATTGTGCTTTGACTTACCACTTTGTACGGCGTGCTTTTATCTGCGTAAACGGTGCTGTTTCTAACTCCATGCACGGTCTTCTCCATGTTGTCGAAAATATAAACACTAGCGTCCCTCATGTCAAACGCGATTACATAAAAGAGATTATTTTCAAAAATCGGCAACACCACCGCATCATACTCTCGTAAACCCATCTTGCTTTTATCATTATTTAGCACAGACAACAAATTTTTTTGAAACACGTCTACTCTTTGTACATCTGTTGATTTCTTTTTGGTAATCATCCATCCAATCTTCCACAATTAATTAATGCCACTTCAACATTAATTTATATAAGTGTTATTCAAATTATTTTAAGGCGATATATACTGTAAACTTATAATCGTTGATGCGCGACAAAATAAACGGCTTATTGACCTCGGGCTTCTAAACTGTTCTTGATAGTTTAAAACCGTGACCCAACAGTCAACCACGCTTCGCTGAACCGGATTATCGGGCAACACAGATTCCACAAATAAGCTCTCGTGAAAACACCATAGTCGGCATCGAACATATCCTTTCTATATAATATTAAAATGGTAACAAATACTAACATTATATATGTGTTTATATAGTACATATACGTATTATTCACGCATGTATAATTAAAAGCACGTATACGCACTTTAATGCGTATACGCTGTAATATAGTAAGTGTATATATGCACCAGCTTAATAACGTGTATGCATAAAACATCAATACTTACATAATGTTTCATGAACCTTACACATACACGCTGCTGCCATATTAACGCATTACGTATATGCATTAATATATGTGAATATTGCTACATACACGCACTACTATGTTTTCATATGTAATTACAAACATAATACGTGTATAAAAATTTAATAAAA
Organism: Bidens hawaiensis; assembly: GCF_021521415.1. NCBI lineage: Eukaryota > Viridiplantae > Streptophyta > Magnoliopsida > Asterales > Asteraceae > Bidens > Bidens hawaiensis. Next base: position 32,916 of record NW_027498462.1, on the reverse strand, counting down.
CATTTTTACCTGAATGTTTTATCAACAATCCCGTGTTCTTCCTTCACCGAAAGTTTTGTAGATTTCAACATTGTGCTCTTTCTTTCCTTGTTCTTTTTAAACTCTATCAGTCCTCTTAGGTACCGAAAAACCATCATTTCTTCATCACTCATCACCTGTTCTATGTCAACTGGTTGGCACGACACTATACCCGTGTTTTCATTAGCATTCGTGTCGTTGTCCATGCCACCGGATTCTTGGGAGCTGAAACCGAGGCTGAAACTCGGTTTTTCATAATCGACATCTTTTGTTTTATCTGTGATATTCTTTATCACTACATCCAGCTTCAAACCACCCTCTTCCTCTTCATCCTCGTCTTCATTCTTCTCGCCATCAACGTTCACATTGTCACCCTCCTCTTCAAAATCGTCCTCAATCTTCTCACCATCAACGTTCGCATTGTCACCTTCGACCTTCGCAACATCTTTGTAGAAATTTTTATACCTATCAACAAAAGTCTTTATCTCACTAATTGTTGGAAAAGCCGAATGTGCTTCACGCAGAGCTCTTGCGATTTTTTTTTGTCTTTGATGGCAAATTCGAATAGCGTGTCAAGCTTGGTCACATGTCCCTGTTAATAAAAGCACATCATACGTTATTAATGTTAATAGTCTCATTATACTAAATATATACATGTGTGATGGTTGTAACTCGTATCGTCAGATCATTCGGGCTATACAGATTTGTAGGCGTGTTAATCTCTATTTCGTCCTCGCTTTCATCTCCATCAACGCCCAAATACATGTCCCTCATATCACCCCGTCCAAACCTCCATGTTTCTTTTCTAACTTCTCCCTTTTTTTGCAAATTTGCCATGCTCCAAAATTTTATCGGGCTCATGCTACGTTCCGCATTAAACCCGGGAGATACAACTCTATCCACATAGGTTAACTGTAACTTTTTACAACTGTTAGATACACGCACGTTTAATAATTCTCAACAAATTTACAATCATTTATTTAATGAAATTCGTACCACAAGTATCGTCAACAGGCCAGTGAATATTGATTTCAGGTTGCATCTTCTCCAACCAGACTTGCATTTTTTCATCGAGTCGACGATGAAGGAGCACCAGTCAATGTCACAAATGTTTGTGTCGTCTCTTATGTGATGAATGAATTCAAGCTTGCACTTCCCCGTCTGTTGAGTCTCCCCCATCGCGCTAAGGAACATCGTCAAAAAGTCAAGCTTGAACATTATCCCACCTGTAACATCCTGAAATTTCAAATAATAATATTTTACATATTATTTCTTATAATGGAAAAGTTTATGTGAGTTGATGGGTAAATAATAAAATAACCAAGATGGATGGATAAGTAGGCTAATTAAGGGAATTAAGCATGGACTAAATGGGAAATGTGAGCTTTAGATCCATGGGCTTAAGGGAGTATAAAAACCCCTTAAACCCTAAATCTTTCCATTTACATCCATCTTATCCATCTTATTCTCCCTACACCTCCCTAACACACACAACCTTTCTATTTTTGGCCGCAAGAGAAGGAACGAGATCAAAGATCGAACGAGCATAGGTCTTTGGTTTATCATCCTCATTAAGCTAGATAAACGATCCAAGTTCATAATCAAAGCTAGCTGTGACCTAGAAACATCATAAAGGTATGTTCTTGATCTTAAAGGTTACGTGTTTATGAACGAATAATCATGAAATTTAAACCTAGCGTAGATCGGGTCTAGTTAGTTCATAAAGTAGCAAACTTGATGATTAATATGGACGAAAAGGCTCATGGTTAGATATGGTTCATGAATAAAACCCTGGAACAAGTTAAAGAACGTTTTAGGCTTAAAGGCTCAAGCTTTATAGCAAGAACGAGCTGGACTTTGAGCCGTGGGGGTTAGGAGGTATTAAAACAGTTAGAAATGGTGGTGTATGTAGCTAAAGGAGAAATCTTGGACAGTTAACCGTTATTGAGCCTAAAATGGAATAAAAGATAGAAAGTTGAGCTGAAAAATGAGTTGAGCTCTCGGCCAAGTTTGAGAATCCTTGGTCAAACCTCATGGTTCTCGGTCAAACAGGCGGCCAACAGAAGTTCTCGGCCAGAAAGGTTCTCGGTGATCATGTGTTCTCGGTCAAGAACACATGTTCTCGGCAACCTTGTGTTCTCGGTCAGGGTTCTCGGCCGAAAAAATGGGTTCTCGGTTAAGGAAGGATTTCGGCCAAGCATAAGAGTTCCCTGTTGAGTGTTGGGCCTAAGTCCAGTTGGGCCCAGATAGCCTAACAGACTGTCGGGACAAATTAACTAGGTCCACACCATGCTAAACCCATATCCAATTTAGACAAATTAGCCTATTATCTTAGGCTTAGCAAATAAGCCCAATTTAGACATATTGTTAACCCCAGCCAGGGGCTCTGCCCCTTGAACCCCGCTAGGGGCTGCCGCCCCTAGAACCCCGCTTCCAGGGGCGCTGCCCCTGGACCCCCGTCCATTGTGGGTTATAACTAAACTAGAAACACAATATAGATAGCGATAGTCGATTGATACGTGTAATTGTTATACAGTTAGCCGTGCACAACTCAAGAGAGGACTAACAATTAACGGTGAACGTAACCATGTTTAGGTGAGTTTCTGGCCCCACTTTCTTGTTATGTTTTCGGGGCTGTGTGCATACTCGATGTGTTTGTTAATACGTTTATCCTAAGTGTTAAATGTATGCCTTACGTGAATATGTGAAAAGTATGAATGATTGCTTGTCAGTACGTGAACGATCTTCGGATATTGCACGTTTTGTCAAGTTGTAATGTTATGTTAAATGATAATATGATATGTACATATATGGATGAATATAAATGAGGTATGGTTGTATGGTAATAAAGAGGGACTGAGCCCTAACAATACTCGAGGAAGGATGGACCGAGCCCTAATAATACTCGAGGAAGGAGGGACCGAGCCCTAATAATACTCGAGGAAGGAGGGACCGAGCCCTAGTAATACTCAAGGAAAGAGGGACCGAGCCCTAATAATGCTCGAGGAAAGTAGGGCGTAATGATCTTTATGATGTAAGAAATGAAGGTAAGTAAGAATGAAATAAAGATATGAAAGTATGAACGAAAGTATGTAAGTATATATGTATTGCATGTTGTATGATTGACTAGAACTCACTCAGCGTAGCTGACTTTTAGTATGCACGCAGGTGAGTAGGATGAGACAGCTGGCTTAATGGGGGATACATGGCAGATGAATAAAGAAGCTGGCATCTGAAGATTTACTTGTTAATGTTGAACTAAAAGACATGTTTATGCTTTAAAGACAAGTTATGAATGTTTGTAACGACTGTTGATGTTTTATGTTATTCCGCGAAAGTTTTAATTAACTCTGATATTTAGAACTGTGTTTATGAGTAAATCCAACGTCCAAAGTAGGGCACCGATAACGGGGCCTTACAGTCCTCACGATTATCTTCAATCTTTTCAGCTATCTCAGATGGTGTAACATATGTTCCCGGGTACCTATCTTTCCAAGTCTTTTGTATTCCTACAAACTTCTTGGTACACTCCATCGACGATAACTGTATACCGATGTTTGGTATCCCGAGCAGTTGGTGGATTGTGTCGTTGTCTATTTTGATTTTACTTGAACCCAAATCAACCTCCATATTATTCGGGTTGAACTTATCAACCACAAAATGCCCTAGCCCAGCCGGTATACCGTTTACTTTAAAATGTAGCATTTTCCCAAACCCGATGCTTCGAACGGCGTCACGTTGTGTCTTTGACAGCCCTTCGATGCATGAAAATAACTATTTTGGTGACGAGCGAGTCCGTAACCCACCTCCTTCATACTGTTTTGCCACTATTCTCTTTCACTTGGCAGTTTTCATTCTACCTATTAGAACATAGGTAACACGTATGTTTAATACACTAATAACGCAAATATGTATACATATCTAAACACATGTCATACATGATTATGGCCTACATCTAACATGTCATAATATGCATGCGCTTTCATACACGTAATACAATGAATCCGCTTAAACGTGAAATACAACAGTAGTACGCATGTGCATTTCTTACTGTAATGCGTATACGTATTGCAATAATGATACATACAACACATATGCATTGCATACACGCAATACATGATATCTGCATCACCATTTAATACACCATATATGCGTAAATGTCTAACATATCGGTAGTGTGTATGTGTTATATGCGTAAACGTATAAGACACATTAAATCATATAGTGCATATACGTATTGCACTAACGATACAAATAATGCGTAAACAATGCATATGCGCACTACATGAAGTCCACATTAATGTTTAATACACCATATACGCGTAAACGTTCAACTCATCGATAATGCGTATGTGTTATATGTGAACGTGTAAGACGAATTAATACTGTGTCTACATAAATTGGTAGTGCATAGGTGTAATACAACATATAATGCTCATGTACTCACCTTCATTGCTTTTAGGTACGTCAACATCCAGTTTTCCACGTCTCAAAACGCATGCACATTTTGATGATCTTGATACAACTTTTGCTGTAAAATATATGAAATATCATATATGTATATAATATGTGTTAACAATTATGTGTGTGGTTGAGAGTCTTTTACCTGGACTTGCATCCTCAACGTCCGACGATATTCCTTGATTCGATGTCCTGCTTCTTTTATGCCCTGATGACCGTGACTTCTTTGATTTTTCTATATTTGTGAAATATATAAATAAACGTATAAAATAAAAAACAATATACATATATATAGTTGACCATTTCATGCTTTTAAAAATAACGAAAAAAATAATTAAACATTATAACTTACCTGTTTCTGTATCAGCAGCCGACTGTGTTTTTATTTTTTATTTTTTTTTTGCTATATACAACTCTTATCTTTTTTACCACATGATCCGTCTGCTCGTCATTATCCATTATAGGTACTTGTATTGGCCTTCTGGTTTCAGTTTCGTTCTGTTTGCCTTTCTTTGTAAGTTTGAAAACTGTCATATTTTTCTTGTTAATACATGTATAAATTATGTCCACGTGTTAGTAAACATGATAAAAGTTTCATATATTTGCATGTACATATATCTAAACAAACACCATACAATTTCTTACTCTATTCATGTTATAATGTAACACACCTATGCATTTATATGCATTTTATGACCATGTAAGACAACATTAAAGTATTTTTACAAACTTATCTATAAAACACTCAATCAGTCATAGTAATTATGTGCTGCCTATATGCAATCAATAAAATAGTAAATGTTCATCAACGTTTTATTGCTTGGTTAAAAAAAATATATACATATATAATAGAGTATAATGCGTATGTGAAGCGGTATATGCAAAATAATGTTCGATCTACAACCGAAACGCACAATAACAGCATATGTTTGATTCGATTTAGGTGTAGTATACCAATGATCCATGTAATACATATGTGCAATCACATGTATACGATCTATTATCAACATATTGTTACTCGATTTACCAAAAATAAAGCACAAAAAACAGAGTATAATGCGTATGTGTAGAAGTATACACAAAATAATGTTTGATTCACAACAAAAAACGCACAATAATATCATATGTTTTTGCTTCGATTATGTGTAATATACAAATGACTCATGTAATACATATGTTCAATCACACGTATACGAGTTATTAACAACATATTGTTACCTGATTTTGAGATATAAAGCACGAAAAAACAAAGTATAATGCGTATGTGTAGTGGTATACACAAAATAATGTTTGATTCACAACGAAAAACGCGCAATAATATCATATGTTTTGCTTCGATTATGTGTAATATACTAATGACTCATGTAATACATATGTGCAATCACACGAATACGAGCATTAACAACATATTGTTACCCGATTTTGAGATATAAAACACGAAAAAACAGAGTATAATGCGTATGTGTAGTGGTATACACAAAATAATGTTTGACTCACAACCGAAACGCGCAATAATATCATATGTTTTGCTTCGATTATGTGTAATATACTAATGACTCATGTAATACATATGTGCAATTACATGTGTATGAGCTATTAACAAGATATTGTTACCCGATTTTAAGATATAAAACACGAAAAACAGAGAATAATGCGTATGTGTAGTGGTATACACAAAATAATGTTTGACTCACAACCAAAACGCGCAATAATATCATATGTTTTGCTTCGATTATGTGTAATATACTAATGACTCATTTAATACATATGAGAAATTACACGTGTATGAGCTATTAACAACATATTGTTACCCGATTTTGAGATATAAAGCACGAAAAACAGAGAATCGGCTATTGAATGATTACCCGGTAGTGTTCTTAGGCTTCGATTATGTGTTCTTCGCGTTTAATCGGCTGGCTTTAATTGCGTTCGTCTGGTTTAAAGAAACCCTAGGTTTGGGATGAATGATTGATCGGCGTGAAATCTGGAGAGAGAGGGGAGAGATAGAAAGTGATGGTTTTGGGCGGGTTTTTGTTATATATTGGTAATTCCTTAATTGCTTTTTCCTAATAAAAACGTGTTTTGTTATTAATTTCATTTTTTTCAATTTTGATTAGGTGAAATCAATGGAAATAATAGAGTTCTCTAGTTCTCTCATTTAGAAGAGTTCTCTCTAGATCTCACCCCTTTTATATATATATATATATATATATATATATATATATATATATATATATATATATATATATATATATATATACTAGTTTGAGCCCCGTGTATTACACGGGAAATTGATGAAAATTATAAAATTTGAACATTAATCAAAATACAATTGACAACACAATTATTATATATTGTTAATAAACTTACAATTTATATTAAAATTATAGGAATTACTAAAGAAACATTACGCAAATATTTACATATAAGAACAAATTTCCTTGTACACTATGTTTGCGATTGGTTTGTCAATATACCTAATAATCAAAATTTTTAATCAATGTCTGCTTGTAAATCTTGACAAAGCGACGTATAGATGTCCGTGTGAAAACACGAGGTCTTTCAAGTACAAGCCAACCATAAATAATAAAACAAGATGATGTATTAAATCTTAATCTTAAATATATATATATATATATATAAAAACGAAACCTTCTTAAATTCTCTCAAGTCATCAAATTGTTTTATTTGTAAAAGAAGGTGTCTCATGCATTTAAAACCGAATTCACGAGTATGGGTCTCACCAAACTCAGATAGCCTTTTAAACGGGTTATAACATCTCATTATATTAAAAATTGATCTCATCATATTAAAATCCTATAAAATATGGATATACTAAAAATTAGTATCTAGTTTTTTGTAAGATATTATTTATAATTAAAAAAGAGTTTTATAGTAAAAAAAGCGGGCCATAGGTCTTACCAAACCCATATAACCTCTAAACCGGGTATTACATCTCATTTATTTGTGAAACCCTTTCATCATCAAATTCTAAGTATATTTCCTTACAATAAATAAATTAAAATTCAAAAATATATATTAAAATTAGATACAAATAATATAAAACAACCCCGTATTACAGAAAATAAAAGCTAGTTATTTATATATATATATATATATATATATATATATATATATATGGAAAGTATATGCAGAAAACCCACTTCAGTTGCGAAAACCCTGGAAACTCAATTGTGTGGTTCTAGAGTGAGCCACGTATGTCCAGATCATATTGATTGTTTTTTAATCAGAGGGGTAGTTAGGTAAATTCACCATAATGTCATTGCATCATTTATGTCTCATCTTCTTTCTCTTTCATCATTTTGACTTTCTCCCTCCTTTATGATCTTCTTCAAATCTCATATTTTTTCATATTTATTTCTCTCTCAGGAAAAACCATGGATGCTCATATTCTTTTTTTCATCTTTCTTTCTTATGCTCTCAAACGGATCAACAAATCATTGACCACAACACAAATTTGTTTTTCAGACCACTATCAAACTTGTTTTAGATCTACGATGAACAAGGATGTCATATGCAAGTTTTGATTTTCAGACCTCCCCGCTTAGATGGAGGTTCGGATCAAGTTGCAGCTAGGGTGTTCCAATGGTACTTGAAGGTGTTTTGAGATGAAGGAGATGGATGCTAGGGTTCTGATTTCTACATCTTATGCCATCTTTAAAGCTTTTTGGATTCCAATTTCCACATCTTCTGTCATGGTCAAAGCTATAAGAGCTCCTTTTATAATATATGATTAATTAAATAAGAAGGTTAGTTATATTTTTTTTCCTTTTTCATTTTCAATATCTAAAGGATTATATTCTTATTTTTTTCTTTATTATTTATTTATTTTTATCAACAAGAATCCATATAAGTGTGTATTTTGGTCTTGATTTATTTATAAGATATGTTTTTTGGTAATGATTTGGTATTGATTTGTATTTTGGTATTGATTTGTGTATATGAGATGTAAATAATAATCCGTTTTCTCGCAATCGCCACTCCGGTGGCTGACCTTTTTCTCGCAACCTGCTGGTGGTTCCAACCTGCCAGTGTTACTTTCACTTTTTATTATTATTAATTTTTTTTATAATTAAAAATCCATATTGGTTTAATACATATTCTTTTTTATACAATTTAACATACGTTTTAAACAACTAATATATGTTTTTTATACAGTTAACATATGTTTATATAACTTCCAAACCGGAAACCTGCTAAGAAATCAACTTGTGGTGCGATGGATTTCTAAAGAGTGCCAGAAAAATGTAGAATTGTTAAAAGCTTATTGGAGCTTGTGAAGAGGGAGAGAGAGAGAGAGAGAGAGAGAGAGAGAGAGAGAAGAGATTGTGACATAAAGTAAACAATTTGCAAGAGAAAGAAAGTGATGTGACATAAAGTAAACAAGAGAAAATATGAGAAAAAATAAAAAGTATGAAAGAAAAATATTTTATGTGTGTGAGGAAATGTGTAAGAGACATAAAGTGATTGTGATATAAAGTAAAAAATAATAAATTATTATGATACACTTCTTTTAATTCATTTAAAAGTTCTCTCTCCCTGGATATTTTCATATACAACCATCACATCTTTTTTTATTTTCAAGATCAAATCTCACGTATTCCTAAATCCTTTCTTCTTTATTGATATTTTCAAGATCAAGAACAAATCATATCTTCTTTATATGATCTTCATAATCTTCTTCTCTATAACAGACTTGAACCATGTGGATATGTTCTTAATCAATCATAAACGAAATCAAATATTCTTCCCGAATCATAATTGGTCTTCATGTTTTTCAAATATATTATGAGAAAACGATGTGGCTGGACTTTGATGGAGAGTTGCCGGATTTTGATGGAGACATACTTTTAAGTTTTATCTTTTAGGTTATCACCTAACTTTTGTTTAAATCAATCTTCCCCTAAATTGATATATTAGGTTATGATCTTTTAATCTCTTTTAAGTAATGCGAGGGTGTTGGTGACTGTGGACGATGGCACCGTGATGGTGGAATGTTGGTGACGGTAGGTGGTGTGGCTGTTTTCTTGCAATCGCCACTCCGGTGGCTGACCTTTTTTCTCGCAACCTGTCGGTGGTTCCAACCTGCCGGTATTACTTTCACTTGAGTTTTTTTGATTTGGGTGTTTTTTTCATATATACTCCCCCAAAATTTTAGTGATTATGTTGGTTAAACACATTGGGGTGTTATGCAAATAATTAAATGTATCATTTTTCTGATCTGGACAGTTAAAATTGATGTCATAAAACCATAATTCAATCAAAAATATTTTTTATATCTTGCTGAACATAAATAACCTATGTTTTTTTGTTTTTAAACATATGTTTTTTTCGTTTTTGAACATATGTTTAAACAATTAACATATGTTTTTTATATTTTGAACATATGTTTAAACAATTAACATATGTTTTCTTTAAACAGTTAACATATGTTTTATATTACTTCTAGACCGGAAACCCGCTAAGAGATCGACTTGTGGTGGGACGGATTTTCAAAAAGTATGTTTTATAATAGATGTGATGATGACATAAAGAAAAAGAAAAAGAGGAAGATGAGCTGAACTGGATTGAGTTAAGATGAAAAATAAATACATTTGTTTGAAAGAGTGTTTTTTTTATATTCCAGTTCCTCCTAAAACGTATGTTACTTCTGCAGTCACTTGGGGCCGGAAACCTATTGGTTGTCGATATTTTAAAGAAAAAGAAGAAGCTGAGCTGAATTGGAGTTAAGATGAAAAAGAAATGCATTTTTTTAAAATAGTGTTTTTTTTTTGTAATAGAAAGTGTGTAATTGTGACATAAAGTGTGTGGATATGTGTAGGAGAGAGAGTGTGATTGTGACATAAAGTGTGGGGATAAAAGTGTGTGGATATGTGTAGGAGAGAGAGAGATTGATTATGCATATTTTATTTTATTTTTAATAAAACACCCTTAAAAGCGGTGAAAAGCTCTTTTAAGTCATACAATTTTTTTACTTTTGATTTCTTTTCATGTTGACTATTTAAAAATTCAAATCCTTATTTTTTTATAATTTTTTATGTTAAAAATATCTTCTAAAAGTTTTACGGCCATGCACAAGAAAGTTTTAAAATTCTTATGATACACCATGCACATCATCGTTTGACGGCCAGCAGTACACAGTCGCCGAAAAACATATGAGCATAATAATTTAGAGATTTAAATTCTTTAATAGTAAATTTGTTGTTATTAAAATGAGATTCACAAATAAGGAGAAAAAAAAATAATTTTGCCATAAAATAATAGATGTGATGATGACATAAAGATTGGAAGTGATTGTGACATATTTTATTTTATTTAATAAAAATACACCTTTAAAGATGATGGAAAGTACTATTGGGGTCATATCACTTTTTTTACTTTGATATCTTTTCATGATGACTATTTAAATATATTAAATCCTTATTGATTTATGTATAGTTTATTTATGTTAATAGCATCTTCTTAATAAACAAGAAAGTTGGAGATATAGGATTTAAAATTTAATTTATTAGTAATATTTGTGAATTAGATAGATAGAAAAATTGAATAATATGAAGATAAACGTAACATACATTTTAAAGAACAAAAGTTTTTGCATGTTAAAAACATACGTTTTTGCATGTTAAAAACACACGTTTCTTTGACAACAGTAACATACGTTTTGAAAAAACAAACCCCTGACGACCACCTCGCCCCGCCGTCTTTTTTTCCCGTACAAATAAGTTGAAGATATAGTCCAAAATTCAAGATTTATTTAAGACTCGCAACAAAAACCAAAAAAAAAAGTTTAAATCTTTTTAAGGGCCAACAATAACTAGAAAAATGAAGCTCATTTTCTACTCTAAAATAACAAATTTCAAAAGATGTAAAATAATATCTAAATCTACACAAAATTTCCAAGAATATCTTAAAAAATCTAAAATACTAAAATGACTAGATATGAACTTTATCATTATAGTACCTTAAAAAAGAAAAAAAAAACTAAAAGCTTTCATCCATAAATTCTTGTTAAGAACTTTGTCAATATAAAATGTCCAGATCTGAACCTTTTGTAATCACTGTTTAAGTGGTAAACGATTGGCTTGCAACTTCCGGCAATGAAGGTGGCCGTGAATCCGTTTTCTTAATTTGGATATGGGTTTTGGATCTTGGCTTCGATATGCTTTGGCAAGAAGGAAACTAGTGTCGAGGGTTCGCGGAAGATGCTTTTTTGGGTTGTTGGAACATGTTAGCTTTTGATAGTTTGAAGAACAACAAGAAGGTGGTTTGGTTTAAGATATGATGGTTGGAAGATTAGTGAGAGAGACTGATGAACTTATTTGACGTGGATTATTTGAGAGAATCTTGAATATTGGATATTTTGAATTTAAAAGTGGCAGATGATTTACTTTGGTTGAGACATAAAGTAAAAAATGTAAAATGTCTATCTTGCCCTTTTGTACATTTTTAATGTTTTATTTAATATGAAAATTGTATTTCTTTTATACATTCAATCTCAACCATCTATCCATCCATCAAGATCAATGGCCAATATAGAGTTTCCAGGGTTTTCGCAACTGGAGTGGGTTTTTATTTTAACCCTTCCATATATATATATATGATAGCTAAGAAAAGAAATTCATGATTCTAGCTTTCCAAAATAAACCAAAAGAATAAATTTAAATGATTAGTATGTCGATAAACAAATTTATAAGAATGTGTCAATGTATATAGTGAAAATTTTTAAGGAATAAAGTATTTTAATTGACTTTTATTTTATATACCTGAAAATACAAAAATATAATAATAAAGCAATGTTCCGACCACTTCAATCCCATTTGGCATGCTCTTTTTCTATAGCTAAATTATTTCATTTTATTACTTAAGGATAAACATTACGTTAAAATATAAAAAGAAAAAAAGAATAAATAAATAAACATTAACACACTTGTTTTATATATACATAGGAATAAGGCTATTTTGGGTTGGGTTGACCCACATGGGATCCAAATAACAAAATGGGTTTAAAAAATGTGATGATGGATGAGAGAATGACAAGTGGCACAAAGTAGTATCCTTTTAATAGAGTAGTAGACTAGTGAGTTGCACTTCGTGGCATGTTTGTAAGAGTTAAATCTAACCTGAATTGCCTTGAATACCGATAATATTTAGATATTATTTTTATTTAAATAATAAGTATTATTACTATTATTAAATGTTTGTTATTATATGTATTTAATGTACTGAACTAAATATGCATTAATAATGTATACTAATTATTAGTGGTTAAAAAGACAATTTTACCCCTTGAAAAAGTTGTTATTATTTGAAGACAATGCATCAATTGTTGTACAATTGCATCAAATGTTGTGAAACTCTTAAAACTTAAATAGTTCTTAAATACCCTTGTCAAATGTTTGGTAATATATCTATACTATATATAATACACTAAAGATGGACAAATTAAGACACTTCATATTAAGGGATTTACAACTTATTACGCATTAGGTACATGTTTAAGTAGGGATAGATTTGTCTTTTACACACATATTACCCACGTTCATTTTATTTGTATAAACATAATTACAAGTATAGCACCTCAACTTTACTTAAAATTTGTAAATTTAAGAATTAGTTACAACTTTAACCCCTCATGATTATCAATTTTTACTCTAATTTTATTCTTTTTAGTTTTCTTCATATATGTTTTACAAAAATATGGTTAACAAAAATCTGAACATACCTATTTAAACGAGCATATTTTTTTCAACGTTTCAGTATAATTTTTTTTCAAAACATATCAACGATTTAAAATGTACAAGTTATTACTGCATGAATGTACAAGTTTCTTAAAGAACAAATGTTTACAATGTCATGTTTTCATATAACTACATATTTAATCCTTTATCTTTTTAACTTGTTAAAATTCAAAATTTAACTAATACTTACAACTTTGACCCCTCATGTTTATCAAAATATTACTCAACTTTAATTTCTTGGCTTTCTTATATTTTTTATAAAAATGTGATTAAAAATATTCAAGTTATCTAAACATTTAAAATAATTAAACGTACGTGAGTCATGCTTGATATGAAGTTCGATTCGAGCTAGAGCTAGCCTTGGCTTGGCGTGCTAACAACTTTTAAGTATTGTTTCCGCTACTTCGTGCGGCCACCTGACTAGTACATATGTATATACAGAGAGATATATAAAGAATTATCAACCATGTATGTTATTGATCAGTATATGCAAATATATATAATACAAAACTTGATCCTAAAGACTAGGTGATTTATATTCTAATAAGGAAAGAAATAACAAATTGATATTATATACAATGATAACTCAATTTTGAATGTTTGGCTGGAACTCTTTTATATCTTTAACACGATATAAGCGATATACCATTAAATAATAAAGCTGCAATGTATGTTATATCATCCACATATGTGCTATTGTTGTTCTGTTTGGCAAAAACTCTATGGGTCCGACACAAATACAGATTAATAAGCGGCCCATGTTATATAAGTTGGAAGACGCGTCGTCAATTCTTCCAGGAAAACGTATCCTCTATCTCATTTAAATACAACTTTATAACCAATGTCTTTGATGACCTTAATAATATTAAGACATAATAAATCATCTGAGGCCAAATGGTTTCTGGTGCAAATGCTTTGTTCAAAGATATTTTGATGTCTGCTCAGGTTTTCAGCCAACCCAATGCTCTCACACCAATGGCACGTGCGCCATCAGAACAACATGCCTGTGAGTCAATGACACACACATGACACATTTATGCATCCAAAGTTAGTTAGTAGTTATATGTTCTTGGATCATCTGATGCAGATATCACTCTCTTCATAAGCAGCTTAGGGCTCTTATAAGGAAAGCAATTCATTGTCCTTGGGTAAACATACTGAACAAGCGTGTATTGAATCAAAACACCATTGATGTCATGTCAGCACTTCAACTGTGAATGTGGCCTCAAAATGCCTGGTGGAATCGTTTGTATGGGCGGCTTGTATGAACACTATTCCCCGGGAACTGCTTGGAAATTGGAGGATTCTCAGGAAGAACATATCAGGCTGCGCATATATGACAAGTTTTCGCTGCATCAGTGTATGTATAAACTGAAATTATCAGAGTTTCCGTTGCTCTGCAACTCTCGGAATCTTCTAGAAAGATGGATTCATTGGCTCTTTGCATCGGTCGTAGTGCCATTGCTGCAGCCTGCAAGCTAACTTCTACGTAACTGAAAGTGAGCATGGGAAGTTACGGGTATTCTTTTACGAGAAATCAGTTTGGGAAAAACTCACAGTCGGAATTGTTACAGTTTGGTGAAAACGAGTTCTGTTGAACAAATCCTGAATTTAGAAGATTCGGTTTCTCTAGGGCTAGAATCCGGCCAAAAGCAACCGGAATATGACCATTGGCAAATCTCAAATCCTCATCGCAACTCGCTGGTAAGGTATACAAGGCCGTAAACGTTGTTCTTCAGGATTTACACGTCGCGTTAAAAGACGTGCAGAAGAAAAATCCTGAAAAACTAGGTTCGTCGGTCTTCAGTTACACCGAGGTGCACGAAAACCTGAGAAACTTCTTGTCTCGAATTAAAAATGGATCCGAGACGTTGCCTATGGTTGTCGCTGATGTTCAAAAAGCTTATGATTCCATCAGTCAGGACAAACTGCTTCATCTGATGAAAGATGTTTTAGTCGAGGATCATCTTCCACATGACACGCAACATCAAAACGACACTTTCAAGTGATTCCGTGCCTGAATTTGTGTAAAAGATTCTGATCTGGTGCTCAAAACCGCTCCTCTCATGGCGTTACTATTGATCAGGGAACACACAGAACCGCAACAAAAAACAATCTCTGGTTTAATCTTCAACAGCATGTGAAGAACAACCTGCTTTACATGGATAAACAGTTTTACCAGCAAAAGGTTGGGATACCACAAGGAAGCATTTTGTCTTCATTACTCTGCTCGTTTTACTATGGACACATGGAAAACCGCAAACTTGTTCCATTTTTAAAAAAGGTTATCAAATCAGATTCAGAACGTCCGGATTTATGCTGCTTAGGTTTATCGATGATTTTCTTTTCGTATCAACCTCAAAGAAGCTAGCCCTTGGCTTCCTTTTCAGGCTAGAAAGAGGATTCTGCGAGTACAATTGCAACATGAACAAAGAAAAATTCGGTTTAAGTTTTGACTTTGACAAAATAAAGTCAAAGCCGAATAGGTCATATGCTGATGAAGACGGTAATAAGTTTCTTCCATGGAGTGGTTTGTTTATTAACTGCAAGACTCCGGATTACACAAGGTACCTTAACAGCCAGCCATTTAAGGTCAACTCTTACGGTTTGCTGGCTAGGGGATCCCGGTCAACATTTCAAGAAAAAAATGTGTGATTATTTGCAACCTAAATGCCACGTCATATTTTATTATTAGAATATTAATTCAGCATTTGTTGTGAGATTGAACATTCAGCAAGCGTTTTTTTATTTTTATTATTATTATTTGAATTATCCGATTAAAGATTTCAGTATATCAACAAGATACTTTATCGGAAAGTTATACATGATTCAAGAGTCAATTCCAAATAACAAAATCAAGATTTTTTCATTGTATCGAAAACCTTGGGAAGGTATGTGATTTCACTACGAATCAAGATATAGCCGCAACAAGTTGTAATATATCTTGGTGCAGTTCAAGGCGAGCCACTTTACTATACATGTTTTTCACTACTTTTATATGTACCAAAAAAACAAAAAAACATTTTAAAAGTATCATACACTCTACTCAAATGCCTTGAACCATCTTAGATGCCAGACAGACAGACAGACAGTATGAGAAATCCTAAAGCTAACTTACAAAACTGTTCCAACGTCTTTTAAGGATCGTATACGCCTCAGAACAAGGAACTGGTAGTAGTAATCCACCAACTTCTTTTTCAATAACAAGATCCAACCTCATCAATGTATTTACAGCTTTATCAATTGGCATTTCAACCTATAAAAAATGAATTTAAAAAAGAATTATGCCATGCATGCAATAAACAAATGTGATTATAAAAACTAAAAACATCATGACCTTCTTTTTGAACACATCATACATAAATCTTTCACACTGATCTCGAGCACTATCGACACAAGTAGCCTGCAATATACAGAAAAAGAGAAAAACCTATTTCAAATATATGGCCAAACAATTGAATAATATAATCTGTAATGAATAAGCAAACCTCGGTACTCCCTGCTTTGAGTAAAATGGCATATGCTAAAACAGCTTCCTTGTACTGCATATACAGAAAATTCAAGGAAAAAATGACATGTTTTATTATTGAGTAATTATATATATATATTTGACCATCAACATATCTCATTCATATATCATGTCTGGGAAAATTCCTCACTTGCTGCTGTTCAGAAGCATCCAGAAGAAAATGAACAGATCCAAAACCACTGGCTACAGTCTTTTCATAAAGCGTTCGGTTGACCAAAAGCTACAAAACAACTTTTGAAAAATGAGGTCCAGATCCTTATTATCATTATTTTTATTAGTTTAACAAAAGCACTTACTTGATACCTATCCCACGTCTGTTTGTACCCCAAGATTATACGAGACACGTATATGACAAGAGAACTTGCTGCAATCACGTCTAAAACTATTGCTGATCTGCAGTAAGTGAATCAGTAACAAACACTATGAAAGTTAATTACTTTTTAAATAATGTTAACAAGATAATAACATAATACTTACGGCGAGGACAGAATGTTCTCAAATTTGTAGTTTATGAAGTAAGCCAATAGCCCCAAGATTGACGCCGCATCCAAGCGTACCTTCACAACAATTTAACTGCCTAACAAAACTGTACAGCATTTAAAGATATTCATATATAAACTTTTACCGTGTCCAAGATGCGAAAAGACAGCTTCTTGTGAGGGAAAATAACCTAGAAAACAGAAAAGATACTGTTACATTTAATTTTCTTGTGAGAAGTGATGACCTTCAAAAACAAGTGCGTTTACGGGCAACTCAGGAATAGGGATATTCTCATAGATTTTCAACTGCAATACAGAAGGAGGAGGTTGGTCTATGCTCTCTTTTTCCTCTATTTCTTTTGTATAAAGCAAAATCAATTCTTGAAATGCAGGCTCCTATCACCAGAATACAAAACCTTGTATTGTCAACACATGATTAATGTTAACGAAACATTCCAAAATAGACATGTTGACCAAATTTTTGTCCGGGAGTTTTATTTGGTAGGCAAATTTAGCTTACTGATCTAGATGGCAGCGTGGGCAAATGAGGTGGATTTTGGTAGGTTAAATTAGCCTACGAGTGGACACATGTTATTGTTTGAGTGATCAGAAGGTGGGACCCGCTGTACTTTTCATGGGTTTCAGTTCCGAAAACCGCCGGCTAACCAAGCCTTTGCCTACTTGGCTGATGTAGTGCGTTCTGGTTGGTTTAACATGAGGACGACTATTAAAGTTTAGGCTAAATTTGAGAGTTTGTTTTTACAAAAAAACCTGGTCCAACTTGACTATTTTGGTAACTTCCCTTGTTATCATGTTCAATAAAACAAGAAAACTGTCATACCTGAAGGACAGATCGCGACGAACATATCGAAAAAGCATTCTTCAACATTTTCCAAGGATTATTTTCACAAGACCTTCTAGAAGCAGGCTTCCATATGTCAGCAAGTGATATCCTTGACAAGAAAATAGGCCTGCACAAACAAGAATTATTTATGTTTGATACTAGGCTGTTGTATGTTTCATTATTACCTTAAATAAGCTTCAGATGCAGTAGTGATATCGGAATGGATATTGAATATCTTTTGTGGCATAGAGGGTATAAGTCCGGTCCACGTCAGCAACTTCCTTAAGAGCCTGCCGCGGGGTCCGGTAGATGACAGAATTCCTTCGTAACGGGCCACTGCCCTCTGTGCAGCAAGCCATATGGGAAGATCTTGTACATCTGACAGTTGATCAACCGTTAGCATATCATCTGCCATGGGTTGTTGAAACATGTCTGGTTTCCTCAAAACGAGGTTTTCCTTGAACCAAAGTTTCATCGTATTTATCCATTCCTCTGCGTCTTGTCCCTCGATACTTGTTTCAAACGCCTGTCACAAGAAGGAAGACATTTTAAACGCATGCAATATGTTCAATCTACTGAACTGTGTTTAATACTTAGGTACCTGAGCAAGCCACATGGCGAGTTTCCCTAAGGGCTCAGAGATAGCGAAGAGAAGTGCTTGGAGAAGCTTGGACTGCAAGTAGTCTAGTTTTTCAACTAATAAGATCCCCTTCTGTCTCTCGGTGGCGTATCCCCTCCTGAAAATGATTGCTTTAGAGTCTGCTGCTTTCTTCCAGTCAACGTAGACGGGGAGAGTGAGTAAATAATCGGTGTTTAATGCGGATGTCAGCATTAAATCAGCAGCTGAGAGTTGTTCGAACTGAGCATTGTAAAGTAGCTGAATGAAAGCACGCTGAAAGCGGGTGTCTCTGCATTTATTAATTTATTGATATGTATGTAGACAGCGTATCATATGAATAAAAGAAGTAAATAAGTAACCTGGAGATTTCGATATCATGATGAGTAGTAGTAAGATCATAATCTGCTCGCATTTCCTCTAAAGTGCGTTTATGTTCCGCGTGTAAAATAGAGTCAAGACACCTGATGAAGGATGGATGGATCATTTGCAAATTAAAATTCATAAAAAGTATAATAATAACAGTACACTTACGAGGACATTGAAAGAAAGTCATGTTTCTGTTCAGGTGAATCAAACATCAAGAGGATGGAATCTAAGAGCTCCGATTTCGAAATGGAGATGTACTTCTGCCTTGGCACATGAACCCCGTTCTTATTATTATTATTATTATTTGAAAGACAACAGCAAACTGAGTTGTTGTAGTAGGATTTGGTGGCTGTGGGCAGTTGCAACTGCCATGGCAGATGATACATTCTCCTTCCCCCAAGAATCTTGAGGAGGAGATAAGAACCATAAACAGCCTTTCAATTTCCTTTTAATTTATTTTTATATACAAAAAAAAAAGAAAAAAGAAATAAGAAAATACCATTTTCGGGTAGGTTTTTAATTTTATTTTTGTTTTTTGTTGTCTTTTTATATTATTTATTTTCAATTTTGATTTTTTTTTGGTTTTGTATTAGTAATTAAAAAAAATTATTTAATATTTTTCTTTGTTTAAAAAAAGTCTGTCATACCTTATTGACAAGATTTTTAAATTACAATGAAACAACATAAACAAAACGATAATTATATATACATATGTAGTCGGGCATCATTGGCTGCATCCAAACGCACGGTGCAATATGTATGCAGAACGTTAATAGAACGTACAAAAGAATTTTAACGATAATCATACGTACCCGATCACCGCCCTCACCGTCCGTAGTGTCAACAACGACGTCCTAAATAACACCTCCAGCTCCTCGAATGACGAAGGATTGACAAGTGGGACAACGATGTAAGCCGGAGCTTGCAGACTAGTGACCAGGGTGGTAATGCCCGTCAATCTTCCAGACGATGTGCATGCTTTGTTCCCGCTAACAGTCTAGCTCGAGCGAGTAAATAGGCGGTTGAATGGGTAGATCAGGTAGTCGCGCATCGTAGCCCAAACTAAGCGCAATCCGAATCACGTATGAGCCACCAAGCAAAAACCTGCGGCCCTGCTTGTGCTAGTAAAGAGCGAATTAGTCGCCGAACGCGCGATCCAGGTTTTAGTGTATGCCCGTTAACAGGCAACTCAAAAAAAAATAAAACAAGTCGCGAAGATTGCAGTGATCCGCCTCCTTCTAACAACCATGTATGGTCAAAGCGATCAGCCTGTGCAGGTACATGTACAACCAAATTATATTATATATATATGTACATATATGTTTATATGTATATATGTATGTTTGTATATATACATACCTGTGCAACGCGTCCCTAATGGATGAGGCCCTGTCATCGGTGGCGGTGGCCGGGAAAGGGAAAGGAGGATTGTCAATCGCCCTCCACCAATGTCGCAACACGTCATCCAGTGTATCGTGTATGCTCTGCATATAAATTGGCGGGAATACCTCCTCCACCGTGTACAAGCCGAGCACTGCAGCAAACTCCTTCATCAAAAGGTGGGGGTATTCAAAAATAGTGAGGCTCGCGGATGGCCCGAAACTCGCCTGAAAAAGCTCAATCTAAAACCGAGCCGACCCCAGGTGGCTAGAGTTTTGTTCAGGTCGAGCTTGAGCCTACGGTGGCTCGGCTTGTGGTTCGGCTTGTTGTCTCATATGCTAAGACACATATATACATATAATATAGTTAGTAATGACATATATATTATATTAATATATATGGAGTGGCTTTTTGTTTCCTAAATAGTTTCTTATCCCGATACTCCCGTTGAGTCATTTTCAATTTCCAATAACATTTTCCCAATATTAGTTTATAAAACCCTCTGTCCCTCTTACTCTTACCACTACAACGATTAAACTTTCAAACTTCAACCATAATTTTTCTTTTTTTACCACTACGGCGACGACGAGTCGGCAACGACGTAGAGTAAAATCACAACTGCTTAATTGATAAAAGTAAGAATTCTAACAATGTTTAAATGATATGAGTATCAACATCATACTAACAATACTTTCTTTAGTCAATGTTCTTTTTTATACATGTTATGTTCTGTGTCATTTTTTGTTTTGTTTTTATATTTGTGTTAGTGTTTCTGAAATAATTTATCTTCTTGTGAAATTTGTATTAGAACGTCAGTTTTGTACTAGAATTCCTTGCTTAGCATTAAAAATCAAAATGGCATTTAGCAATTATAATATTGGTGTGACACCCAATTAAGTTGAACTGAAAATAATAATGATCACAAGTTAATATGAGTTATTATGTTTTATTTTTAGTTAATATGTTTTATTCTTAGTTGGAACTGTCAATTGTGGTTGGGTTTGCTTTGTAACGAAGTTAATGTTTAATTCTAACTTTTACTTTGTGACGAGCTATGTGGTGGTTCTGTTTGTTTTGCATCATAATTTGGATTTAACAAATTTCATATCTTACTAATATTACCTCTGAATTCTCATCACTGTTTTATGTTATTCTCATATCTTGGTTCTATATTTATAACTATTTAGTCACTGGGTTATTTCCAGACTTCATGTACATTCTATTTAAATATAGTTATGGATTTGTCTATTAATTTAGCTTTACATATTGTTTGTGTTTACGTGCTTTGTAGGATGTCTTCACTTAAAGAATTAGTTGGTGGAGCTGACACCCCAGTGATGACGAGGATACTGTTGATCATTCTGAAGATGAGATTGATAAAGGCTAGACGATGATAAAGATGATGAGAGTCTTAAAAAAAGTATAAATATGAAGTTCATGCTCATTTTGAATTCAATGTTGAAGTGATAGAAAATGATAAGAAGGTCCTGAAAGATATGTCTTCACTTAAAGAATTAGTTGGTGGAGCTGACACCCCAGTGATGACGAGGATACTGTTGATCATTCTGAAGATGAGATTGATAAAGGCTAGACGATGATAAAGATGATGAGAGTCTTAAAAAAAGTATAAATATGAAGTTCATGCTCATTTTGAATTCAATGTTGAAGTGATAGAAAATGATAAGAAGGTCCTGAAAGATAGATGAATCCATTGTAAGGAGACATACAAACCACAATCACATTTGAACCCCCCCCCCCCCCCCCCCCACCATTCCCTTCACATTTATCCA
Source organism: Bidens hawaiensis (assembly GCF_021521415.1). NCBI lineage: Eukaryota > Viridiplantae > Streptophyta > Magnoliopsida > Asterales > Asteraceae > Bidens > Bidens hawaiensis. The sequence goes on along the minus strand of NW_027498462.1, from coordinate 10,671 downwards.
ATAGTCAATTTGTAAATTATTTTATCTCTTCAACATGTAAGGATTGACATTTAACTGTGAGCCTCGTGTTTTTTTGATAGTTTAAGTACCTTGTGCTTTTACAAGGTGTATGAAGAACTACTTGAAGTATAATTTAACATAAATATGAAGAAAATTCTATACAATTTAACTATTTATTTAACAAAAGTATCGCAAATTTAGTATCTACAACTCCCTAAATACTTCCTTGTATATAAGGTTTATACTTTAATTTGTAATTAATCAATTTAAAGGTCAAAATTAAATTAACTACGCAATTGATGAATATAAAGTAGGAAATTACCTTGTATTCAAATTCCACTGTCAAGCTCTAGATATGTAATTATAATAAAAATATAGTTTATAAAGCTTCGATAAATAAAGTAAAAAACATTATACAACAAACACCAAATAAATTGAGGTTTTTACCTAACACCCGATTAGAGATTGAGCATGACATGATAGTTTATATAGCCTTTTGATATCTTATTGTAAGGCCCGAACCCGGTAGCCCTACTTTAGCATTGGATTTACTCATAAACACAGTTCTACAAATCAGAGTTTATTAAAACTGAAACGTTAACTTAAATCATTCATTACAAAACATTTGATCTTTTTTTTAAAACCATAATAATAAAGATCATATTAAAAACACCATTTCTTTCATCTTCAGATGCCAGCCGCTCAATCCGTTCCATGTGCCAACCTCATGCTAGCTCTTTAATCATATTCACCTGCGTGCATACTAAAAGTCAGCTACGCTGTGTGAGTTCTAGTTAATCAGGCGACATAAAATACATACACATATCTTACATACGTACATATCTTAACCCTGAATAAATATCCATAAGAGGAACGTCACATAATATCTATTAAAAGAACCATGGGTATTGCCCGTGCTATATATATATTCCATAGAAGGACGCTCTATATACTTCCATAGAAGGAACATCCTATATATTTCCATAGAAGGAACACTATGCTTTCCATTAAAGGAACACTATGTTTTCCATTTAAGGAACACTGTACTTTCCATTAAAGGAACACTATGCTTTCCATTAAAGGAACACTGTACTTTCCATTAAAGGAAGACTATGCTTTCCATTAAAGGAACACTATGCTTTCCATTAAAGGAACACTATGCTTTCCATAGAAGGAACACTCAATATATATTATCCGTAGAAGGAACTATGTACATAATTTATTATTTAATATCCATATAAGGAGACAATCACTATACTTGGCAATACATGCAATATCCGAAGATCGTTCACGTACCGACAAGCCCTCATCTTTACATTACACACAATGTTCATATCTATTTTTATTAACCTGACAGTACGTGCAATATCCGAAGATCGTTCACGTACCGACAAGCCCTCATCTTTACATTACACACAATATTCATATCTATTTTTATTAACCTGACAGTACGTGCAATATCCGAAGATCGTTCACGTACCGACAAGCCCTCATCTTTACATTACACACAATGTTCATATCTATTTTTATTAACCTGACAGTACGTGCAATATCCGAAGATCGTTCACGTACCGACAAGCCCTCATCTTTACATTACACACAATATTCATATCTATTTTATTAACCTGACAGTACGTGCAATATCCGAAGATCGTTCACGTACCGACAAGCCCTCATCTTTACATTACACACAATATTCATATATGTTTTATTAACCTGACAGTACGTGCAATATCCGAATATCGTTCACGTACTGACAAGCTTTCATTCTCATTCAAGACATATTTAGATAACATATAAATCATACATGGCACACACTTACCAATTTAGGGTGAGTGTATTAACTATCACATCGAGTATGCACACAGCCCAGAAAACATAACAAGGAATGGGGCTAGAAACTCACCTGAACTCGGTTACGTTCACTGTTGATGGTTACTCCTTCCGAGAGGTGTGTACGGCTAACTGTATAACAATTACACGTAACGATTAACTATCACTACCCATATCACGCTTCTAGTGTAACAATAACCCACAACGAACGGGGGTCCGGGGGCAGCGCCCCTGGCAGCGGGGTTCTAGGGGCGGCAGCCCCTAGCGGGGTCCAAGGGGTAGAGCCCCTGGCTGGGGTTAAGCCGCCAGGTCAGCTTGGAAAAATTTTATTTTCACTAACTGTCTTAACACATTTTCCATTAGGACTTTAATATTATTATTTAATTCGCTAACTAAATATTTATAACGAATTAAGCCTGATTCGTGGTCTAATTTGGTTCGTTATCTCATCATAACTTGATTCGCCGTCTGGTTCGTTATCCTCACATAAGGAATTGGCATGTAACGAATCACCTGATTCGTTACTCGATTCGTTATGCTAATTCGTTTTCTGATCATCATCTGATTCGTTACCTTAGCATAGCGAATGAGCATATAACGAATTACCAGATTCGTTATCCTATCTAACGAATGGATGAATAACGAACTAAGAGCTCATTCGTTATGAACGCGTAACGAATTGGTCAATCATAACGAATCACCTCTGTTCTTATCCAGACTTTGACTTAGGGTCAAAGTCAAAATTGTCAAGAACACCCAACAGTCAAACTATATTAGATCTGCGATTAAACCTTCATTTCTTAACGAAAAATCATGATTTAGTATAATTGGAATCATCTAAGCAGCGCCCACAAACCCTAACCACTAAATCGTTCAAAACATCGGGTTTATAGGGTGTGATTTATGTATATACATACGGGTTTTTCATACTATCGATTAACCTGTCAATCTGTAATCAATTTCAGTAAGTTTAGCCTCTTTGGATTCGTTTTTACCATACTAAAACAGATCTATGATTTCTAGACTAAATCCGAACCTAAATGAACAAGTTCTCGATATAAACGTACCATAAATGAGTCGAACTACGAACACGAGCTGGTTTTTGATGTTGTTTTGGTTCTTCACGAAGATCTAGCACCAACGGGTTCGGGTTTCCACCTTCGAATCTTGGCTCGGGTTATAGGATGGTGTTTGTGTGTGTTTATTAAGGTGCAGGCTAAGGTGTAGATTTGGATAAATATGGAAAGGATTAGGGTTTAAGGGGGTATTTATACTCCGTTAAGCCCATGGACCTAAGGCCCATCTTTCCTTTTTGGTCCATCTTTAATTCTATTAACCAAGCCCGCTACCCCTTAAGCTTTATTATCATATTATCATATCATCCCACTAACTCAAATATTTCACCCGACGCAGGTATAACATTAAATATTATTCTAGAATTTTCGGGATGTTACAAATCTTCCCTCCTTAAAGAGGTTTTGTCCCGAAACCTAACTTATTCCTTGCAGGAAGAACACTTCTTGCATTTCCTTGGATCGTCTTTGCTTTATGGGTTACCCTTCTTACTCCTGATTTTGCAGTTACCGAGCTGTTCATGTGCTTTAGCTATTTAAGGTAGCTTGTCCATGAGACCCTCGATGTTACAAATCTCGTCTCTCCCTTGCAAGGGACCATGTTTCGTCCTACTTAACACTAGCGTCTAAGATAACATTTATCACAACACAACAATCATTCATGACCAAAATCAACTCATAACAGTTTCTTAGCATAATTAATTCAGACAACTCCAGTCTAACCTTAAAATAATACATAAAACACTCATTAAGTCATTGATAATTAAAACACATATTAAAACTTATGGCTAGTAACTAGCCTTCTTGAACGGTCCTTCTAAGCATAATGAGGAGACTATTAAACCTCAAGCATTCTTCTCTGCTTCATGTCCTTCCTTCGGCTTCCTGCAATCCCTTGCTAGGTGTCCGCGCCCTCCACAGTTGTGACACCTATGATGATCTTTGCACTCCCAAGAGGAATGTCCTGCTCTTCCACATCTGTAGCAAACACCTAATCCCATTCTGCATTCTTCCGGGTGTCTCTTCCCACATTTTTCGCAAGCGGTGAACTCCTCCTGCTTGCCTTGCTCCTACGTGGATCCACCTCATTGGCTTCATTTGGTTCTGGGGTTGGATTTTTTTTCTTCGGTTCCGTCTTCTCCTCTTTACAGATGGCAAGGTCCTTATAAACCATCTCGGCCAATTCCACGGCCGAGTCAAATGTTGCGGGTTTACTAGTCTTAACCAAAGTGCGAACATTCCACGGAAGTCCCCTTACGTAACACTTGATCCTCTTAGCTTCGGTGTTCACCATGTTAGGTACCAACCTAGATATGCGGTTGAATTCAGTAGTATACTCCCGGTGTGTCATCTTTCCTGCTTTCAAGTTCAGAAACTTCATCTCCACTCTTTCAAATTCGGTTTCAGCGCAGAACCTCTTCATCACCAACTCCTTTAGATCATTCCATCTCATCGCCTTAACCTCTTCCTGACCCTTCCTCTGCTCAACCGTCTCCCACCAGTACATTGCTTCGTCACTGAACGATTGGGTAGCATAACCCACAGCCTGGTCGGGACGGCACTCGCTAATGCGAATAATCTTGTCCATGGAGGTTATCCATTGAAGAGTGTCGATTGCGTCTTCCAAACCAGTTAGCTTCGGTGGGTCACATCCCTTGAAGGACTTGTAGTTACACCCATCTCGGCCTCCCTTTCCATCATCAAATTTCAGAGATCCAGCTTATCCCGAGTCACCCTTCTTTCCTTCACCATCTTTCTTACCATTTACCCCTGACCCTTCAGCGGTTCTCCCATGGCTTCCAGCAGATCTCTCAGGATTTTGGTTCTTCACAGCAGCAGCTACAGCCTGAATGCTTGAATCGCAGGGTCAAGTTGAACCCCTTCGTTGTTGCTCGGGTTTCCTGCAGCTGCACTTCCTTCGTCTCCGGTGTTGGAAGCTGTTTCTACCGAGTGTTGTCGGACAATACGAGGCCTGCCACGACGTCCAGTGCGACCTCTGGTTCCAGCAATCTCTTCAGCTCCAGCCATTCGTATTCTAAAAGGGGAAAACACAATCGGTGTTAAGTACGACCCCCCTCCTACCATTTAACACCATTTTCTAGCACGACATTCTATCATAACATAAGATAATCATCCAAACTCAATATATTACACGTCATAGATAAGCATAAGTTTTAAACCTTATCACAGAACAAGTTCTTAGGTAATCATACTTAAAACGAAATTTAAACTATTGTCTAAACAATTATTCCTTCATCAAGCTCTCCTCTCTGCAGTTTTCCTTTGGCCTATGCTCCTATCCCTTTCGCGCATCCGCCTCCGTTCCCTTGCACTTCCTTTCCTTGTGATAAGTTTACCGCATCTGTAACACGCGGGCCTTGCAGTGCATTATGGAGCATAATGCCCCACCTTTCCACACTTGTAAAGGGCATTCGATCCAAGCCTGCACTCTCCACCATGAGCTTTACCACACTTATAACGAATGTTGGTACCCTTACCCCATTTGCAGTCACCACCGTGCATCTTTCCGCACACTTTGCATGTTTCCTTGTTTGCTCTCTTCTGTGTCTTCCTCCTTGCATGCTCCCCGACATCTGCGGATCGTTTGTTCCTTCGCTCCTCCTTCATTGCCATCACCTTTCTCACCGTCTTCTCCTGTCATCTCAGTGGTCTTTGCATATCCTTTGGCAGACTTTCAAGGACGTAATTTCTTTACTGTAGCAGCTACTGCTTGAACCATGGCTTCTTGAACAACAGGATCCAGTGATACCCATCATCGCTGCTTGGTCCTTGCAGAGTTTCACTTTCCTTCTTTCTCGTGGAAGTAACTGGTTCTTCAGAAGGTTCCCGGACAACATGTGGCTTACTAGGACGTCAAGTACGACCTCCTTTACCAACAAACCTTCTTGCTCCCGTCATTCGTATTCTATAAGGAAACACAAACGTATATCTCTAGGAATTATTTAGCACATGGTTCGTAAAGTAAGTAGTTAATGACATTGATCAAGTGTAATTAACTATTTGCATTACTCCTCAGGTTCTACATACTTCCCTTTATGATTTCACTTGTGCTAGTTCCTACTTTCAAACTTTTAATCAATCAAACAATCAAGAAATCCTATCCCTAACCTGCCTATATCTTTCTGTTAAGAATTAAGCGAACATCTTAATACATTACTTAATGTACTTTACCGTTACTGGGCTTGCTTGAGTGACACATGGCTATCTTGAACTGGCATCTTCTTCCCTGTCTTACTAAAATCTCATTCTCTGTTCGAGTCTAAGTATGTAGGATGATTAAATCTCTCGAACTTTGCTCTGATACCAACTTGTAAGGCCCCGAACCCGGTAGCCCTACTTTAGCATTGGATTTACTCATAAACACAGTTCTACAAATCAGAGTGTATTAAAACTTTCACGGAAACGTTAACTTAAATCATTCATTACAAAACAGTTAATCTTTTCTTTAAAACCATAATAATAAACATCATATTAAAAACACCATTTCTTTCATCTTCAGATGCCAGCCGCTCAATCCGTGCCATGTGCCAACCTCATGCTAGCTCTTTAATCATATTCACTTGCATGCATACTAAAAGTCAGCTACGCTGTGTGAGTTCTAGTTAATCAGGCGACATAAAATACATACACATATCTTACATACGTACATATCTTAACCCTGAATAAATATCCATATGAGGAACGTCACATAATATCTATTAAAAGAACCATGGGTATTGCCCGTGCTATATATATATATATTCCATAGAAGGATGCTCTGTATAAATTCTCCATAGAAGGACGCTCTATATACTTCCATAGAAGGAACATCCTATATATTTCCATTGAAGGAACACTATGGTTTCCATTAAAGGAACACTATGCTTTCCATTTAAGGAACACTGTAATTTCCATTAAAGGAACACTGTACTTTCCATTAAAGGAAGACAATGCTTTCCATTAAAGGAACACTATACTTTCCAATAAAGGAACACTATGCTTTTCATAGAAGGAACACTCAATATATATTATCCATAGAAGGAACTATGTACATCATTTATTATTTAATATCCATATAAGGAGACAATCACTATACTTGGCAATACATGCAATATCCGAAGATCGTTCACGTACTGACAAGCAATCATCTTTACATTACATACAATATTCAAATCTATATTTATAACATGACAGTACGTGAAATATCCGAAGATCGTTCACGTACCGACAAGCCCTCATCTTTACATTACACACAATATTCATATCTATTTTATTAACCTGACAGTACGTGCAATATCCGAAGATCGTTCACGTACCGACAAGCCCTCATCTTTACATTACACACAATGTTCATATCTATTTTTATTAACCTGACAGTACGTGCAATATCCGAAGATCGTTCACGTACCGACAAGCCCTCATCTTTACATTACACACAATATTCATATATGTTTTATTAACCTGACAGTACGTGCAATATCCGAATATCGTTCACGTACTGACAAGCTTTCATTCTCATTCAAGACATATATAGATAACATATAAATCATACATGGCACACACTTACCAATTTAGGGTGAGTGTATTAACTATCACATCGAGTATGCACACAGCCCCGAAAACATAACAAGGAATGGGGCTAGAAACTCACCTGAACTCGGTTACGTTCACTGCTGATGGTTACTCCTTCCGAGAGGTGTTTACGGCTAACTGTATAACAATTACACGTAACAATTAACTATCACTACCCATATCACGTTTCTAGTCTAACAATAGCCCACAACGAAAGGGGGTCCGGGGGCAGCGCCCCTGGCAGCGGGGTTCTAGGGGTGGCAGCCCCTAGCGGGGTCCAAGGGGTAGAGCCCCTGGCTGGGGTTAAGCCGCCAGGTCAGCTTGGAAAAATTTTATTTTCACTAACTGTCTTAACACATTTTCCATTTGGAATTTAATATTATTATTTAATTCGCTAACTAAATCTTTATAACGAATTAAGCCTGATTCGTGGTCTAATCTGGTTCGTTATCTCATCATAACTTGATTCGCCGTCTGGTTTCGTTATACTCACATAACGAATTGGCAAGTAATCGAATCACCTGATTCGTTACTCGATTCGTTATGCTAATTCGTTTTCTGATCATCATCTGATTCGTTACCTTAGCATAGCGAATGAGCATATAACGAATTATCAGTTTCGTTATCCTATCTAACGAATGGATAGATAACGAACTAAGAGCTCATTCGTTATGAACGCGTAACGAATTGGTCAATCATATCGAATCATCTCTGTTCTTATCCAGACTTTGACTTAGGGTCAAAGTCAAAATCGTCAAGAATACCCAACAGTCAAACTATATTAGATCTGCGATTAAGCCTTCATTTCTTAACCAAAAATCATGATTTAGGTATCATTGGAATCGTCTAAGCAGCGCCCACAAACCCTAACCACTAAATCGTTCAAAACATCGGGTTTATAGGGTGCGATTTATGTATATACATACGGGTTTTTCATACTAACTATTAACCTATCAATCTGTAATCAATTTCAGTAAGTTTAGCCTCTTTGGATTCGTTTTTACCAATAATTTCTAGATTAAATCCGAACCTAAACGAACAAGTTCTCGATATAAATGTACCGTAAACGAGTCGAACTACGAACACGAGCTGGTCTTTAATGTTGTTTTGGTTCTTCACGAAGATCTAGCACCAACGGGATCGGGTTTCCACCTTCGAATCTTGGCTCGGGTTATAGGATGGTGTTTGTGTGTGTTGGTGCAGGCTAAGGTGTAGATTTGGATAAAAGTGGAAAGGATTAGGGTTTAAGGGGTATTTATACTCCCTTAAGCCCATGGACATAAGACCCATCTTTCCTTTTTGGTCCATCTTTAATTCTATTAACCAAGCCCGCTTCCCCTTAAGCTTTATTATCATATTATCATATCATCCCACTAACTCAAATAATTCACCCGACGTAGGTATAACATTAAATATTATTCTAGAATTTTCGGGATGTTACACTTATTTTCCATTAGTAAGATACTAATAATGTATTCATTTTTTAATACATACAAAAGTTGAATAAAATAATTTTTAGTGGTTCTTAAATATTTAGTAGTAATTGAAGCTTACTATTGTATAATAGTATTATTCCTTCTAATCATTATACCTCTACATGGGGCGTCATCACCATAAAACTGTCTCAAAAAAGCTTTTAATAATTCCTACAAAAGTAAATGATATAAATTTAAGTAAACATAATAAATAAATTAAATATGAAAATATGTTATTAAGCTTGGTACCAAATGTTGTGAAACTGAATCTCTTAATTCTTAATATTAAAAAAGTCAACACATTTTCCCATTTATATAGAGAATAATTAACGATTTTAATTACAATTAATTCATAAACTGATAATTTTGCATAATTATGGTAAATTGAATGATATGTGGTTTTGGTAATTGAATGTGATTTTAATCCGGTTATTCAAATGATTTTGAATTTTGGGATATTTAATGATATTAGAAAAGCTAGTCTCACAATTTTTATTATAGAAAGTAATTATTTTTGATAAATGACTATCATAAAGTAAATTAAGAAACTATTAAATGATTTTTCATAAAGTAAATTATCTCTTCTTTAGTAAACATCATTTTAATAAAGAAATATAGTATATACATAGGCTTAATTAATTGTATCATATCCCGTATAATAAACATCCTTTGAAGTTAGTCTATACATTTATTTTTAATTAGTTGACTCAATTAAAATTTTCAATTTCATATCCCGTCTCTAGTAAAAATTATTTTAATATATAGGCTTAATTAGTATACATTATTTTTTTATAAAGCTAAACAAAGTTATATTCTAGGCTTAATTATTTATGTTATTGTTAACTGGGTTTAATTTTAGATGTATGGAAATTGACAATTCATACCAGTTACCAAAATTCGTTTAATTGATATGATTAATTATATTAATGGTAATAAATATCAATTACTAACTTATTCTTGTACACTACTAATTTTTTTGCTCTAGCTTGAAATATGGTGTAGAGTTAAACGTATCAATTTTAATTATATTGTAATTAATCGTGTTTAAAACATTATATCACCTAACCTAACTAAAACACGTATTATAACAATCTTTATAAAAACGTAAATACATTAATTAATTAACAATAATAATTTATTGGTTACCTTTACTAAAACACGGTAATTAAAAAATTATAATAAAGACATATTAAATTGGTCAAATGTATTAAAGATTCAATATGTACGTGAGCACCGGATTATTAACTATATAACCTATTTTTGTAAGTGATCAAGAATTCGAATTTCAAAATAAATAATTTTTATTATCACTTAAGGAATTTAGTTGAAATTGATATTAAATTTACAATAACTTGAAATATTTAGACGAAACTAATATTTTTTTTATTTAATGCATGAATATTAAATAATTATGAAATGAGTTTATATTTATGGATGGTATTCAAAAAAATAAAAAGGGTTGGAAAATTGTCAAATTAGGAATGAGAATTATGTTTATATATGTAAATGTTATTTAAACCTAGTCAATATAAATGGTCAAATTGAGTCAAATCATTAATTTATTCAAATTGTTGTTATTTAAACATATTCAATATAATCTAATATGTAAATGTTATTTAAACCTATTCAATATAATTGGACTTTGACCAACAACAATATAAGATTGATTATCTTACTATAGACAATTTAATGTATTATAGTATAATCAAAAATTTCAT